>NW_007377758.1:18496-47835 GCF_000475195.1 Diaphorina citri
TTCTTCTTCTTCTTCTTCTTCTTCTTCTTCTTCTTCTTCTTCTTCTTCTTCTTCTTCTTCTTCCTCTTCTTCTTCTTCCTCCTCCTCCTCCTCCTCTTGTTCTTCCTTTTCAATTTTTTATTGTCTCATTTCAAGTTTATTCGAGCCATTGTTCATCATCATCATATTCTTCTTCTACTTCTTTATTTTTTTCTTCTTCCTCTTCTTCTTCTTCCTCCTCCTCCTCCTCTTGTTCTTCCTTTTCAATTTTTTATTGTCTCATTTCAAGTTTATTCGAGCCATTGTTTTTTTATGAGATCGTTGTTACACCGATGTTCTTAACTTCTGGCTTTTGTTCCATGATCCAACACCCTTCTCTCTCCTCCTCCTCCTCCTCTTGTTCTTCCTTTTCAATTTTTTATTGTCTCATTTCAAGTTTATTCGAGCCATTGTTTTTTAGTTCTTCCTTTTCAATTTTTTATTGTCTCATTTCAAGTTTATTCGAGCCATTGTTTTTTATGAGATCGTTGTTACACCGATGTTCTTAACTTCTGGCTTTTGTTCCATGATCCAACACCCTTCTCTCAAGTCGTGGTGTTACTGGTGTATTCCATGTTCCTTCCCCGTTCTAGAACAAAGATTTTTATACGAGCTTTACGGTGAGATGATGTGATATACGAGTATGGTTTTCCGTCATAGGTATGTAATTCCGTCATATGTAAATCTAGAAACGTGCGGCTTATCAGAGCCGTGTGGTGTTTCCCGTGGAATGAACTATGGATCTGGTACTGACGTGACGGTAGGCAATTCATCAGCAGGAACGATCACGGAAAAATTCAATATTCCGTGCCTATTGGTATTGGTATTTTTATTAGTAGGGCCATTCGCTTTAATAAACGCCCTTGGTCACTGCGACCTGGTTAGATCTTTTGTGACATTCCCTTTATTTTTTCTAGAAGAGCCGTATTAGACTTCTTACGAAGGCCAGGGTTCTTTTAAGACTGATTTCTTTGACTTCTTTAGGTGTTATAATCATCCTTGAGAAGTATATCAGTCTTTTATATTCCGAGCATTTCAATATTTCGTGCCTATGTTCTTAATTTAAAGCACTGCAAAATTTAATGGGCGCTTTCCCAATTACTGTCCCGGATTTCCTCCAGATTCAATTCCCGCCCGGGGCGGATTTTATACGACACGGATAAGGTTTGTTCTCGGAACGGCTGGCTTTCTCCTATCCTGTTTTCCCCCTCTCTTCTCTTTCGGGACGATAAGACCTTAGCAGTTACAGTTCCCTCTATCACACCTCCATGTCTTTTTTGGTCTAGCTACACTAGCTTTTCTAGATTATTTATTGCTATTATAATTATGTACTTGTTATTATTTATTACCATTATAATTGTCTACTTGTTAGCAAACCAGCCTGATCACCGCTGCGTCTATTAATATCGCCTCATCCTTGCACCTTACAGTGAACTATACTAGTTATTCGTGAATCTTCACTTTTTTTTCATTCTAGCAATTATGTAAACCTTGAATTTATTGTAATTTTTTCTCTCTACCTTCTTCTTCTTCTTCTTCTCCTTCTAACCTGATACTATTTTATAACGGACAGGGTGCTGTTAAGGATGGGTTTGATAGAACTGCAACTGCTACACGGATAAGGTTTGTTCTCGGAACGGCTGGCTTTCTCCTATCCTGTTTTCCCCCTCTCTTCTCTTTCGGGGCGATAAGACCTTAGCAGTTACAGTTCCCTCTATCACACCTCCATGTCTTTTTTGGTCTAGCTACACTAGCTTTTCTAGGGGTGCGATTTATTAGATTATTTATTGCTATTATAATTATGTACTTGTTATTATTTATTACTATTATAATTGTCTACTTGTTAGCAAACCAGCCTGATCACCGCTGCGTCTATTAATATCGCCTCATCCTTGCACCTTACAGTGAACTATACTAGTTATTCGTGAATCTTCACTTTTTTTTTCATTCTAGCAATTATGCAAACCTTGAATTTATTGTAATTTTTTTTTCTCTACCTTCTTCTTCTTCTTCTCCTTCTAACCTGATACTATTTTATAACGGACAGGGTGCTGTTAAGGATGGGTTTGATAGAACTGCAACTGCTAAACCTTGAATTTATTGTAATTTTTTTCTCTCTACCTTCTTCTCTTTCTAACCTGATACTATTTTATAACGGACAGGGTGCTGTTAAGGATGGGTTTGATAGAACTGCAACTGCCAACGGTTTATCGTCCCAAAATCGAAGGAAGACAGCATAGGAACATTGCCCGTTCCGAGAACGAACATTTTCCGTTCAGGATAAAATCCGCCCCGGGCAGGAATCGTATCCGAGGCCTACACAGCATAGGAACATTGCCCGTTCCGAGAACGAACATTTTCCGTTCAGGATAAAATCCGCACCGGGCAGGAATCGTATCCGAGGCCTAGCCCTTATAAGACAGCTAACTAGGCTGGCACAAATTCCTTGTTAATCGACATCACCTCATGACAGCGATTGAAACAACAAATTTAATGTCCCAATTAGTCTCAATATGAAATAAGAAAAGTAGTTGTGTTTCTGATTGTATAGTTTCATGAGATAAGCACTTCGCGGTGTTCACGGGCATCTAGATCTGTTTGCCTCTCATGAACCTGACCCAAACCACTAGTTGAATCCTGTACAATAGTAATACTCCATGATCTACATGATTACTCTAATTAGTTTGAACACTAAAAAAAAATTACATGAAATCTATTTATCTCTTTCGTTTTCTTCTTCTTGAAGACCATGTCCATGTTACCTCGTAGTTTAAGGTGAAGGTGATTTATGCTCTTTATAATCCTGTGTTGATTTGTGGTGAACTAATAAGGGTGCGTCTACATTGTCGATTGAAATCGATCGATGTCAATAGAAGCGGATTGGGTGGATTGGAACACATCAAATGCCTTCAAATATGCTCTTTATAATCCTGTGTTGATTTGTGGTGAACCAATAAGGGTGCGTCTACATTGTCGATTGAAATCGATCGATGTCAATAGAAGCGGATTGAGTGGATTGGAACACATCAAATGCCTTCAAGCACACTCCATCTGTCAAGGGTCTAGGTTTTCCTTGCTCTTGGGATCAATTTAATTTGAAGAAACCATTTACTGATGAAAATTTGTAATGAAACAATGAGTCAGCCTAGTTAACGTGGAGGGTAGCAAGCCTGCCTTGTAAGCAGGCTTCGATTCCCGCCCGGGTCGAACTTTATTCTAAACAGATAAGGTTCGTTCTCGGAACGGCTGGCTTTCTCCTATCCTGTCTTCCTTCTCTCTTCACTTTCGGGACGATAAGACCTTAGCAGTTACAGTTCCCTCTATCAATTCATCAAATGTAGCCTTTGAAAGTATGTATAAAACTATATCACATCAGGATTCCTGATTCCCTTGAGACTAATATCTCGGATTAAACATCTTCTACTGTTGTGAAACAGAATGATTCTGCAACATTTTCCCCACCCTGTGTTTGCTTGAATAAATAAAGAAAATATAAGAATAAAAAATATAATAATAATAAAACTAAAACTGTCACCCTGATGAGGGCAAGCGTGAAGAATCACAATTTAAATGGTCACTCCCCCCTTGTAAAAATATAATAATAATAAAACTAAAACTGTCACCCTGATGAGGGCAAGCGTGAAGAATCACAATTTAAATGGTCACTCCCCCCTTGTATGTCTTGTGTACACAAAGGTTGCAAAGATTTACCTAGAAGCATATTACCTTTACCTACACCCTTTTTAGGAAGAAGAAGAAAGACTATAATTACACATTGGAAGAAAATCATCTGAGAAAACGTGTACGCCCCAAATATTTTCTCAAAGTACCTAATCGGTTTTGGAAATCATAACGTCCCAAATTTTTCGAAAATCATTTTTTTTTTTTAAAGATGAGTGTTTCACCGCCGTTTTTATTTCGTAGCAATGAAACAACTGCTACATTGGACGCATGTGGTCTGTGTCGTAGCATGCCCATCCCGTAGTATGCCTCTCATCAGATGGGCGAGAAGAGACACAATACTCCCCATTTAGGTGCTGGGTCAACACGAGAACACCAGAAAGTAACCCGTTGAAATATTTGCAATCGAAAAACGAGTACAAATTTTTGTAGATGGTGGGATTCGAACCCGGGACCTTCTGCATGGCAAGCAAGCGCGTTACCACTGGACTAACCGTGCCCTTCAAAGGCGTAGCTGACATTCTGTCAGCTACGCCTCAAACTATATTTCTTCTGGGGTGTAAGGGATTTTTCTTCCTCCATTTTTGATGCAAATTCTGAAAAGAACAAAATCATTCTGTCAGCTACGCCTCAAACTATATTTCTTCTGGGGTGTAAGGGATTTTTCTTCCTCCATTTTTGATGCAAATTCTGAAAAGAAAGCAATTCTCGTTTTATTTCTCATTTGTTGCAAACTTATAACCAAGAATTTCCTTCTTGGTTATAAATTTGCACTTGAACAAAAACGAGTGAACATTGCGACATCCCCTGACTTCTTTTGAAAATGTCTATCATTTGCTTCATCATCCTTACATTGTATTGATTGATGATCAAAACTAATTGCTGTAACAAACGTTAGTTTACCAGGTCAAAATTTGTCGCCTTGATTGTTACCTTTAGAAAAAGAGTTAATCAAAGGGGTTAATCCGAGCCAATTTTCTGCTTGGTAATTGAGAATGATGTGACAAATTTAACCCGTCAACAATCACTCTTTTTGTTATTGATCTTTCTGCAATGTTGTGTAACGCCTCTTTTCTTGAATAGCTCGTCTGAATGGGCGCTTAATTTGAGTAAACGGTTTTTATGTCATGAATGTCATGATCAACTAACAACAAGTTTGTGCCAAGCAAAGTTTCAAATGAGAGGATAAACTAAGTATACCGCAAACTCAGGAGTAAACGAGGATTTTCCTGTCATGCACCGGGTCAAGCCTGGATTGAACTCAAACGAGTGCTCAGATGGTCACTCATCTGGATACCAACCACGCGCAACGTTGCAGTGGTCAATTTTGAGAAAGCAACAAGAAAGGTGATCTTATTGAAGATTAAATTTGCGGAGAGAACTTACCAGATTGAAAAGTTGTTGAAGACTGAACTAGACTAGACTTTTTAAAACCTAAAAAATGAGCACTTTTATGTCTCTTTGTCTGGTGTCTTTTGAGACAGAGCAAACTACCAATCGTCACTACCTACTTGATGTTTTAAAACTGCTAAGTAATAACTTGAGCTTATACAGAGAATTCCGAGATATTTCTTTTTTATTTTCTTCGTAGAACTGTTTCATAGCTCTATGAAACAACTGCTACATTAGATGCATGTGGTCTGTGTCCTAGCATGCCCTTCGCGTAGTATGTCCCTCATCAGTTATTTTTTATTTTTTTCGTAGAATTGTTTCATAGCTCTATGAAACAACTGCTACATTAGATGCATGTGGTCTGTGTCCTAGCATGCCCTTCGCGTAGTATGTCCCTCATCAGATTGACTATCACATGTTTGTTGACTTTGACAACACAATTTTGACATTGACACCTCCTATGACGAGATGGTATTTTTACGGACGTTAGCCGTACACAAAAAGCCCACTCCGACGCTTAGGCGTAGGGGCAAACAGCCCTAAAGGATGCGGGGTTAGCTTATAATGTCCCATTTCGTGGATTCGTATAAATACAAATCTACGAAATGAGATTCCTATGACGAGATGGTATTTTTACGGACGTTAGCAATACACAAAAAGCCCACTCCGACGCTTAGGTGTAGGGGCAAACAGCCCTAAAGGATGCGGGGTTAGCTTATAATGTCCCATTTCGTGGATTCGTATAAATACAAATCTACGAAATGAGAAATACGTCACCTTGTCTTTCGGAATCCAATGGGAATAATTGTTCCCAACGCAGAGGTACTTACCTATTTTGTACCTTGCTATGATCCTTGTGTCGCACAACATCAAAGATATGCTCCTTCATCATCTAGAAATAACATGCCACCATCGGGATCGAAATGAGACCATGACTTTCTCAATGGATGGTATTTTTTACGAGCTTTAAGTAGATGTGAAATTGAGCAAATCACAGAGAAGGCCGGAACACTAGAAAAACGTTAGTAATGTAGTTTTCTTTATTTGAGTTTTGTCATCTCCACTAATTTGACGTTACCTATGGGAGTTCGTGCGTCTCCACCAATTTCTCAATTTCTATTCTTAGGGATGTCCCCCAGGTCCAAGCACTCAGGTGTACAACGAATCAAAGACTGTCAAACCTAAGAAAGAAAAGTCACAGGAGAGAGGAAAATATTTTTACGAAACTGAAAGAAAGAAAAGAGATCGTATAGGAATGATGCTTATGATTATGACAGAAATATGAGCACTTACGATTCTATGAAAGACACACGACCAGGTCCAAGCACTCAGGTGTACAACGAATCAAAGACTGTCAAACCTACGAAAGAAAAGTCACAGGAGAGAGGAAAATATTTTTACGAAACTGAAAGAAAGAAAAGAGATCGAGAACCGAAAGACCCTGAGAAATCTACATTGGTACCTAACTTGAACGTACGGTCATACACCTTTCAAGACTTAAAAGAGGCAATCAATTTCTTTTTTCCGCGTATGTATCGGTGGTTTTCCGTGATCCATAGATTCCCTTCCTTCAAAGAATGAATTTATTCCCTGAAAATCAGATGGGCATTGATTTTACAATTAAGTACCTATGCATTTTCCTTACCGATCTTCATAATATTCTCTCGTCATGTAATTCAGAATAAATTCATTCTTTGAAGGAAGGGAATCTATGGATCACGCAAAACCACCGATACATACGCGGAAAAAAGAAATTGATCGCCTCTTTTAAGTCTTGAAAGGTGTATGACCGTACGTTCAAGTAGGCACCAATGCATTGGTGGAGATGTCAAATTCCAAGGACATCCCTAAGAATAGAAATTGAGAAATTGGTGGAGACGCACGAACTCCCATAGGTAACGTCTTCCAACTTACAGAGCCACAGAAACGTCCAAATCACTCGAGCTTTCTGACGGGTGTTTGTAGGACTGTAGGTTGAATAATGGTAATGGAACGATGTGACTTCTAGGAGATGGTGCGCTTGAGGAACTACCTGCCTCAGTGTCATTATCATCACATGGTAGAATAAAGTTTCAGATGTTAGACCAAAGTTTGGTTCGGATGTTAGACCAAAGTTTATTCTACCATGTGAGGATGACACTGAGGCAGGTAGTACCTCAAGCTCACCATCTCCTAGAAGTCCAATGTCACTGGTTCAACAGGGTCAATGAGGTATATAAAGTCCTCTTGGACAAGAAGGACACTCTCGAAGATATCGTCCCAGACGATGCAGAAAGAGGAAGAACAATCCTGCCGGAGGATGAAGATATGTGTACGGCAGCTTTTGGAGTCATCGTGGAATTCGAAGCGAAATTGAAACAAGCGGGGCGGACTATTGAAGATGCACAGCGGCAGCGGAAAGAACAAGAGGAGGAGAGGCGGCAAGAGGAGGAGAGGCGGCAAGCGGAGGAGAGGCGGCAGGCGGAAGTCTATGGTTCTCTGGACAAAACAGACAGACAGACAGACTGACTGACAGACAGACCGACACCGAAGCGAATACAATAGTCCGTCCCTTATACCTTTTTTATTACTATTCCGTCAGGTACCCAATCAGCCAGAGGCTGTTTTTAAATGTTCCTGAATTCATCATATTAGGTAATGTTGTGCAAGTTTTGAAGGTTGAAGGTGAGGTACACCACGTGTGGACAATGATTTTGGGGTGCACTCAGCTTCTTGCTGAAGATTGACTTCCAGAATCAAGATGGAGGAGTCGGAAGTAGTCCACTATGACTGTGCCACTACTACCCCAGTGAAATTGATCTATCACACCACTGAGACCGAGGTTGCTATAGTTGCTAGAATGGTTACCAAAGATTCCAAAGAAGCATTCAATTGAAACTCACACAAAGTTGAATTGATTATAAAATTTGAAGTTGGAGACTGAAACAAGATCCCATTCCTTAAGGATGAGTGTACAATCGGTCCAATTCTGTTTCCAAGAACATGACGTATGATTCCATGAAGGTGTAGTATGAGGTTCTTAATTTAATGCCTTTGTTTTTAATCTAATGTTTTTCCAAATGAAGTTTTATTAATCTGGTCCACAAATTTGCGGATTTAGCATGACTAAGTTAACACTGATTCGTGCTACTCAGCAGTTGTATCTGATATAAACAATCAGTTCACTTGTAAATAAGGTACTAAGGTGATTCATTAGTGATACACCTTGATAAAAAATGGCAAGTGATTTATTTTTATATCCTAAATTCTCGAACAAATTGGATACCGAACTAATTATGTCAATATAAGCCATTATTAAAGCTTGTTTTGTCCACTCAAAATTTCTCGTATTCAACAAATGAAACAAAAAATAACAAGAAAATTTGTTCGAGATTTCATTGGTGCAATCAAAAGTGTAAAATCGTCACAAACCTCGTCTTGAAAGAACCGCCGAAATTTTCATTGTTAACTAGAAAAGTTAGCGCTATTCGAGTGGTTAAAGAATACCTTTGTACCTACCTAATTTGTTTAATATTCAGTTTATTATCATTCTTGATTTGATTTTTTGATTTTACTTTCGTGTAATGATTTAAAATCAAGACTAGAGCCCGTTCTCCCTTTATTCCCAATATAATGTTTAAGTCACCCATCCATTTATCGTAATGATTTAAAATCAAGACTAGAGCCCGTTCTCCCTTTATTCCCAATATAATGTTTAAGTCACCCATCCATTTATTAGCCTATCTCGGCATAGCTTAACATAGGTGACGCTAAAACCGGTCTTAAATGATCGACTGAAGTGTTATCTAAAACTTTCTCGCTTTGAGTTCATAGGTCGTCGCGACAAATTTCAAGATCAGAGCTCATTTGTGTGAGAAAATGAGAAAAAAAAAATCCCACAATTAGTCAATTAACTTTAAGTCACCCATCCATTTATTGGCTTTGCTCGGCGTAGCTTAACATAGGTGACGCTAAAACCGGTCTTAAATGATCGACTGAAGTGTTATCTAAAACTTTCTCGCTTTGAGTTCATTCCAGGAGAATGTAAAACAAATTTCGCTCAAATTCAGTAGCCATTAACGTTAACGACCGACCACCTTTCTAATTGAGCTTTTCCTGGGTGTTCTTTTTGATTTCAGACTATTCCAGATGGCATCAGGGTCATGCTACTCAGGCCAGCCACTCTCTATCAGGTAGACCTGACAGGTACACCTGATGAGCACACACACGATTGAGTAGACCTGACAGGTACGGCTGAAAAGGTTCATCTGTCAGGTCTACGTTATACCTGATAGTGAGTGGCTGGCCTCAAAAATAATAAAATTTCATCACAATTCTACTCAACTACCGAGCCCATCCTGTAGATAAAATTGGACAATATCTATTCACACAGTAGCTCTGGTATGATTTAGTTGAAACGCTTCGGCACATGTTGAGTATCATGTGGATAGATACTAGAGATACAGATACGGTGCGGTGTCTGGCCAAATCCAACTTGGTGCCAGGAAATCAAAGACAAAGAGCGGATGCCTCTGACGAGCGGGAAAATGGACCATGAACAGTTGAATACACAACAACAAAAAGACAAAGATCGGATGCCTCTGACGAGCGGGAAAATGGATCATGAACAGTTGAATACACAACAACACAATTGGTCAATTAAGGTGTGTCCACACATGGTCGACGGGCCTTCGATCGATGTCGATCGACGTCGATTCACAATAAATTCACATCGATCGACGGCCGTCGACCATGTGTGGCCGCAACTTTATTTGGTTACAGGGAAAATGTCTGCTTTGATCACATAAAAATCATCAATTTATGAGATACACTGGTACAGTCTCAAACTCTCGAGGAAGAGCTGGTTAAAAGTTGAATTTTCATTGAAATGGCTTGGAAAAAAAAAAAAATGGCTTGGCAAAAATAGATAAAAAAACTTTGGACTTTTTAAAGCCTAAAAAAACGAGCACTTTTATGTCTCTTTGTCTGGTGTCTTTTGAGACAGAGCAAACTACCAATCGTCACTTGATGTTTTAAAACTGCTAAGTAATAACTTGAGCTCATACAGAGAATTCCGAGATATTAAATTTTTTCTGCTACATTAGATACATGTGGTCTGTGCCCTAGCATGCCCTTCGCGTAGTATGTCCCTCATCAGATTGACTATCACATGTTTGTTGACTTTGACAACACAACTTTGACATTGACACCAACTCTAGGAATCCCCAAGTACAGGTGATAAATTCATCCAAATGCTGTAGGTGCAGCGTCGATTTTATTTTTTCTCAACTTGCCAACTTGTTTTGTTACGCTCATGTCTAATGATGGTTTTCCTCATTCTTTTTCATCAACATCATCATATTCTTCTTCTACTTCTTTATTTTTTTTCTTCTTCCTCTTCTTCTTCTTCCTCCTCCTCCTCCTCTTGTTCTTCCTTTTCAATTTTTTATTGTCTCATTTCAAGTTTATTCGAGCCATTGTTTTTTATGAGATCGTTGTTACACCGATGTTCTTAACTTCTGGCTTTTGTTCCATGATCCAACACCCTTCTCTCAAGTCGTGGTGTTACTGGTGTATTCCATGTTCCTTCCCCGTTCTAGAACAAAGATTTTTATACGAGCTTTACGGTGAGATGATGTGATATACGAGTATGGTTTTCCGTCATAGGTATGTAATTCCGTCATATGTAAATCTAGAAACGTGCGGCTTATCAGAGCCGTGTGCTGTTTCCCGTGGAATGAATTTTGGATCTGGTACTGACGTGACGGTAGGCAATTCATCAGCAAGAACAATCACGGAAAAATTCAATATTCCGTGCCTATTGGTATTGGTATTTTTATAAGTAGGGCCATCCGCTTTAATAAAAGCCCTTGGTCACTGCGACCTGGTTAGATCTTTTGTGACATTCCCTTTATTTTTTTCTAGAAGAGCCCTAGACTTCTTACGAAGGCCAGGGTTCTTTTAAGACTGATTTCTTTGACTTCTTTAGGTGTTATAATCATCCTTGAGAAGTATACAGTGGCGTAGCGTGGTCTAAATTCAAGTGTAAGGCGTGTAGGGTACTAATTTCCATCATCCATGCTCTTCATGGATTGGCATAGTCGAGCCTGTGATCCATATTTTAGCGGTCACATGGGGGCTCAGCCTGGGACACAGGTGATCTTTGATCCCATTTTAATAGATTTTCAGATTAGTGCTCTTAATAACCGACCTTTTACTTCCCGTGACGGGATTCGTCGCTTCCCATAAAGAGGTGGATGGGTTTGCAACACACGAGATCCAGTTTTTTTTCTTTATTTAAAGAGATTAGATAGAGAAAACTGTAACAGCTAAGTTCTTATCGTTCCGAAAGCGACGAGATAAGGGAGACAGGATAAGAGAAAGCTAGCCGTTACGAGAACGAACTTTATCAGTTCAGCATAAAATCCACCCCATTGAGAATCGAACCTGTGACCTAGGACCGGCCTCGAAATAAACAAGACCTAGTCCTTTGGTACCCAAATTCTCGGAACACACGAGATCCAGTTTTTCTTCTTCTTCTTCTTCTTCTTCTTCTTCTTCTTCTTCTTCTTCTTAAAAGAGATCAGATAGAGGAACCTGTAACAGCTAAGTTCTTATCGTTCCGAAAGCGACGAGATAAGGGAGACAGGATAGGAGAAAGCTAGCCGTTACGAGAACGAACTTTATCAGTTTAGCATAAAATCCACCCCATTGAGAATCGAACCTGTGACCTAGGACCGGCCTCGAAATAAACAAGACCTAGTCCTTTGGTACCCAAATTGTCGTTCCGAAAGCGACGAGATAAGGGAGACAGGATAGGAGAAAGCTAGCCGTTACGAGAACGAACTTTATCAGTTTAGCATAAAATCCACCCCATTGAGAATCGAACCTGTGACCTAGGACCGGCCTCGAAATAAACAAGACCTAGTCCTTTGGTACCCAAATTTTTTTGGGGCCATTCGGATCACCGTGTCGGTGTTGGATCACCATGTAACAAGTTGCCAAGGCATCTCTTTTGTTCCACGGATTTCATCTCTGTCAGAAAGGAAGTGGCTGAATGAGATATTTATATTAGAGAGACTTGTGAGGGGACTGTGATACCGGATGGCCTATGTCCGCCAGCACTCACACTCAGACCATCGGTACGTCTAAGTATATTCCATTTTTACTTATTTTATATCTGTCATCGATTTTATCTATCTGACTACTTGTTTTTCGTCTCTTTCTTCTTCTTGTTTCTTGTTATTCTCCTTCTTTGTCTTCTTCTTCTTCCTTCTTCTTCTTCTTGCCCTCACTTTCCTTTTCATCTTCTCATTCTTCTTCTTCTTCTTCTTCTTCTTCTTCTTCTTCTTCTTCTTCTTCTTCTTCTTCTTTCCATATTTTTTTTTCTATCTGGCTTTTTCTCATTTTTCCTCTTACTTCTTTCTTCCCTTCTTTATCTTTATCTAGCTTCCTTCTTCTTCACCTCTTTTCGTTTCCACAGTTTTTATTAGTTTCACTTTCCACTTCTTCTTCCTTTTCACTTTTCGTCCTATGTTCATGGCCTTCATATTCATTCTCTCCGAGAATACCTTCGCGGGCCCAGTCCCCCAGTCCATCGGGCTCTGGCTTTTTCTCATTTTTCCTCTTACTTCTTTCTTCTTCCCTTCTTTATCTAGCTTCCTTCTTCTTCACCTCTTTTCGTTTCCACAGTTTTTATTAGTTTCACTTTCCACTTCTTCTTCGTTTTCACTTTTCGTCCTATGTTCATGGCCTTCATATTCATTCTCTCCGAGAATACCTTCGCGGGCCCAGTCCCCCAGTCCATCGGGCTACACTCAGCGTGATGATATATGATTTTGAGCGAGATCATTTAACGCGCTATAAAAATAATGATCAGAAAGAATCAAGCCTGTGATCCATATTTTAGCGGTCACATGGGGGCTCAGCCTGGGACACAGGTGATCTTTGATCCCATTTTAATAGATTTTCAGATTAGTGCTCTTAATAACCGACCTTTTACTTCCCGTGACGGGATTCGTCGCTTCCCATAAAGAGGTGGATGGGTTTGCAACACGGATCACCGTGTAACAAGTTGCCAAGGCATCTCTTTTGTTCCACGGATTCCATCTATGTCAGAAAGGAAGTGGCTGAATTAGATATTTATATTAGAGAGACTTGTGAGGGGACTGTGATACCGGATGGCCTATGTCCGCCACTCACACTCAGACCATCGGTACGTGTGGCCGAAAAAGCTTCAGACCCAGATCTCTCAGAAAGTCTGACAGATCTAGGTCTCAAGGTTTTTTCGTTACACACCTTCTGACTGTTTGACAACAAGACCTAGGCCTGAGCATGAGTGTTTGCCATGCGGCTTGGCAATTTGGATCAGAACGAAGTAAAAAGCTCTCCTGATCTGGAGTTTCCAAAGACTATTCTGTCAGAATTATTAATTGCTTCACATAAACACTGGACAGTACTGACTATTTTTTTTTTTTTTTTTTTTTTTCTCTCTCTGAGAGAGAGACGGGGAGTAGGAAAGAGAGAAAAATAGGATTGAGGGAGAGAGAAAATGTACGCCAGAGATCAATTCATACAAATTTTATGTGCCGTTTCCTCTCTCTCTCTCTCTCTCTCTCTCTCTCTCTCTCTCTCTCTCTCTCTCTCCCTCTCTTTTTTTTTTTTTTTTTTTTTTTTTAGCTCTCCTTGTCTTCGATGTTTTTGCGCCGGGTTTTGAAAAATCGTAAAATTAATTGTTGTGAATTTGTTGAACTTCGGGAAGATGGTTAAAGATCGCGGTCAGAGCATTAACGTGATGTGTGTGGGAGAATGAATGAAAATGTTCATAAGTAGGTAGAACTGTAGGTAGGTACATAATTATATTTTGTGGTTTGTTGTTATACATACCTACTTGTATAGGTATAGTTGATAAAGTAGGTGTAGGTTGGTAGGTACATATGTATGTAAGTTTCAAATCCAAACAACTACCACATCTGCCCTCAATCCGTTGGAATGTGAAGCGTGCGACAGGACGTGCCGAAATCTCGCAGGTCTGTGCGGGAGTCGATTGGAGGACCTGAAATCATCAGCCACGATGGAATCTTCTTAACATGTTAAGTTTCAAGTCAATCGGACAGGGAAAAGTAGCCCAACAATTAGGAAATAGTAACTCAAACAAACATTCAATACAGAGAGCTCAAGAAACAATGTAAACAGTAGAATAAACAATCCAGAACAAAATCGTCTTTAACTTAAAATATAATAAACATTCAACACAGAGTTCTCAAGAAACAATGTAAACAGTCTTAGAATAAACAATCCAGAACAAAATCGTCCAACTACATGTATACAAGCAGATGAACAGGAAATGCCTCAAGATGAACTCAAAGATATTAGAAATCTAAATACTATTATGACAATGATGTGAGAATGAGGGGTAACCGTGATTCTAACAGATATACACCAACACCACCTCAGTCTAAACACACCAGACCTAAAACACCTCCTGAGCCAAGACATGTAGATGATACAGAGTTCTCAGAGCTATAATAGTACTCCACATACGACATTAGGTGTTTCTCCAGCGGAACTTCATTTAGGAAGAAAACTGAAAACGACGTTTGAATATACCTCATTTATACTGCCAGGATGAGATTGAAAAGTCCCCTTACCCTCGCAGTCTAAATAAGGTCTTAAGTATTTGATGGGTAATAATATTAAGAAAAGTAATGTAGGTATTTTAGTTTCGTGAAGCAACACAAAGTCGTGCGATGTTCACACCGGATTTTTAGGCCTTCAGTTGCTCTGACCTTGAAACTCACCGAAGCCTTTTGCAGAACAATAATTATGATCTCACTGCTGAAACACATCCTAGTGTAGGAGTTGTCAAGCATCTGTTATACAATCATCCATTTAACTCCTTTGCCAGAGCCATATTATGCGTCCATTAAATGTCATTCATCTAGGCGTTGCTACAACATCTTCGTTTTGCAGATATGGGAATCGATCATTAATTTTGTCCTACACTTCATTTGTTACGAGGATTATAAAGTCCTAACAGATCTTTATCGTTTTCTTCTTCACGTACTTGTTCTTCGTGTTCTTTTATTTTCTTCAACTTCTTTTTGTTCTTTTTCTTCTTCATGACTATTTTTTCTTCCTTCCTCGGTTGCTTTTTCTTCTAGAACTTCTTCATCTTCTTTTCCTCCTGCAATTAATTTCTCTTTGTCTGTTCCTTCTTTAATTATCTTTTATTACTTCTCCTTCGTCTTTGCCTTCTTCTTTTTCTCCCTCTTCTGCCATTACCTAATTCTTCTTCTTTTCTTTCTTGACGTTATTTTTCGTCCTCTTGTTCTTCTTCCTCTCCGTCTTCTTCCCGACAACTAGCATCAATTTTTATTGTTACTTTTATTTTTCCCTCACATAAATTGTAATATTTGTATTATTTTTTATGTTTTATGTAGGTATAATGATTGTATTAAACACCCGTAAATAAATGTAAACAAAAAAGAAGTAATTCTTCTCGTTTCTTTTCTTCTACGAGTACTTCATCATTTTCTTCTTTGTCTTCTTCTCTCAATCAGGTAGGCAGAGAGAGCCATCAAGACACCTCGCTGGCATTGTCAAAATGCAAACTTCAAGATGAAGTAAATGCTATATTGTTCTCGTTGAGAAAACAGTACAAGGCAAATCGTTACAGGGTGATGGGGTAAACTCTTCACAGATTTTGTTTTAGGCTCTATTTATAGTGGCAGGGTTCTCCTAAACGAGCTCTTCCATCCAACCATTAGTTTGTGTGATAGATTGGCTGCCTTTCTTCTATCCCATCTTCCTTCTCGCTTCGCTTTCGAGACGATAAGACTGTGGCGCTCACAACAACACTCAACACAAATATAATCTTACATAGAAAACGCAGGTTCTCGTTTCTCCACAATTTCCATCTCTGAAGTATAAATAACACTTCCAAATTCCTGGCCAGCACCTGAGAGCTATGTCTAACTGATGAGTTCCAAATAAGAACGAAACGCGTCTTAGGCTGCTCTCAGGTGTTGGCTAAAAGACCTTGCCAGTTACAGTTCCCTCTATCAAAACAAGAACTTGAACAACCAGAGAAAGAGGGTATTATTTCAAGAGTAGATCATTCTGTTTGGGGAACATCAACTGTTGAGAAACCCAAAGCCTTGTTCCCACGGCGCGTGGCGCGGCGAGTCTCGTCCGTGATGTTCGAATTTGCGCAGATGCCTGCCTCAATTCAGTCGCTCGAATCCAAAACTCTGGTTTCTCCAATTGGAAAGTAATCTCTACACAATTGTCATTTTCCCTGCAAGTCTCTCGTGTATTTTTACTAGAAAAATATGCACAACCAAATCTTCAACACTATCCTATTCCTCGTATGGAAGATAGGTATTTCTAGGATATGATATCCCGGATATCTAGCAAATTTTCCGTTCCCATCCAGTAAGATTTAGTGCCGCTGGTTAACTTTTCATGGTCACTGGTTATGGGGTGACTAATTAATAGCTCTTTTGTAATCGCTATTGATAGGACAGTTATGATCTGTGAGTAGGTCGGTGCCACAGTTAGGATGGTCTAAATGAGGAAGCAGGGATTCACCTAGTAAAGTAGTGACTCATCCACCGAACGAAGCGAGATGGAAGTTTTAACTCGACGATCTTTCATTTGACCTTTTTTTTTTACTTTCTATTACCAATTAGCTTTTGGAAATTTGAACAAAAATTAGTAAAGGAAAAATTTTGCTCTAAACACAACCACAACATTTTCACTTTCCAACCAGCTGAGTTAGCTTGGTTGGTAGCACGTCTCCCTTGTAAGCGCTAGGCCGCGGGTTCGATTCCCGCCCGGAGCGGAATTTATCCTGGTGTTCGTTCTCGGAATGCCTGGCTTTCTCCTATCCTATCTATATCTAGATACTTTCTATTACCAATTAGCTTCTGGAAATTTGAACAAAAATTAGTAAAGGAAAAATTTTGCTCTAAACACAACCACAACATTTTCACTTTCCAACCAGCTGAGTTAGCTTGGTTGGTAGCACGTCTCCCTTGTAAGCGCTAGGCGGCGGGTTCGATTCCCGCCCGGAGCGGAATTTATCCTGGTGTTCGTTCTCGGAATGTCTGGCTTTCTCCTATCCTATCTTTATCTAGATTTAATGTCTTCTAAAATCTCACAGATACTCCAAAAAAGGCAACAGAAGAGCAACGATTATCTAGATTTAATGTCTTCTAAAATCTCACAGATACTCCAAAAAAGGCAACAGAAGAGCAACGAATTTAATCATATCTAGATTTAATGTCTTCTAAAATCTTCACAGATACTCCAAAAAAGGCAACAGAAGAGCAACGAATTTAATCTGCATTGTTATTAATTGTAAATTCAAATTCACTTCTTGCTGTTAACTGGTGTCAAGAGAGAATTCGACCATCACCAAAAAATTAACCGAATTTCAGGATGAAACGGGTCCAGACAAACCTGACCAAATATGAACTGGTGTCAAGAGAGAATTCGACCATCACCAAAAAATTAACCGAATTTCAGGATGAAACGGGTCCAGACAAACCTGACCAAATATGACCGGACGATATTCTTCCATTAATTAAAATAGGACGAAATTTGTTCAGTCAAACTTGACCAAATATGATGGGAGCATTAGGAGCATCTTCCTTGATTAATTAAAATCACCGAAATCCGAGCACCATATTTAGACATTTGGATTTAAGAGCTTCGTTTTGATTAGAGTGCCACGGTTTGGGCTTCATCATCAATCTTGAAGATTAATTGCATTCAGAGTGTACATGGCCAAAAATCATAATTAAAGGTTCTTCATTCCCATTATTAAAAGGATGGAATATACCGTCACTTCTCTTAATCGCGTCACTCGCTGTAGGTACCTCCTAATGAATGAACTTTTAGAATCTCCTGTAACTAGAAGCAACCTTCCCGGTCTGTGGTAGATGCAGGAATCCTAATCAAGACTGGGTTCACTGGGTACTTTTGGGTACCTATCATCAGTTCATTCATCAATAACTATTGGGTTTAGGGGACTGTAGTTTTTCTGAAAAAAGGACGAGAGGGATTTATATTCACTTCGTTACTTGGGTACTTTTGGGTATCAGTTCATTCATCAATAACTATTGGGTTTAGGGGACTGTAGTTTTTCTGAAAAAAGGACGAGAGGGATTTATATTCACTTCGTTACAGATTTTAAACCAGTGAAGTATGTATAAATAGACTCTATTTTCCATTTATAACTGACATAAATGCAAATATTGTTAGGTGCAGAATGTAGGAACATATCTGCGAGTACCTACATAGATAGGTATTGTTATATGTTCTGTATATTGCAAGATGATATTCTGGTTCAAAGATAAATTAGGCTTCATTTGTTCCACGTTTCAGCCAGTCAATATTTTGCTGACTCGGCCAGACCAAAAACTAAACCAAAGAAATACATAGATCTATATCAGAGTAAACAGTGGAATCTAAAGAAGATGGGCAACCCAACTAACAAGGTTTCGAAAACCAAAAGTTCTCTCGCACTTATTATCGTGTAATTGGGTTTATGGAAAAGGTCAGCATTATCACACCTTTAGTTTGGTCTTGGATCTTCTTCTCTTTCTTCTTCTTCCTCTTCTGCTTCGTCTTCTTCGTCTTCTTTTTGAAATATAAATAAATTTAATGATGAATGAAAATAAGGCTCTTTCACACCTGGTGAATGGTGGTACACCGATATACTCTGTGTGCTGTATCTGATGTGTGGCACGATGGATTGTAGTGTGAAATATAATACAATCAAGACGGAAGCAAGAAGAATTTTAATGAATGAATCATACAGAAGAAAACCGTGCCTGAAAAGTACCAAAGGGTACTTATAGAAACAAAAGAAAGATGTTTTTAAGTTACATTGAATCGTTAATAATATTTGGATCAGTCTGAGTTCAACTTTACAAATACATATGTAAATGGTAAGAAAATACTAGGACATTTCAATTGGCGTCAAGGAGAAAACCGTGGACGAAATACAGAATCTGAAGAAAAAGAGATGTCAAAAATTTGACTAGGGCCATGTACACTGTGTGTATCAACTTTACAAATACCTACATAAATGGTAAGAAAATACTGGGACATTTCATTTGGCGACGAGGAGAAAACCGTGGACGAAATACAGAATCTGAAGAAAAAGAGATCAACAATTTGACTAGGGCCATGTACACTGTTTGTATCCCTAACCCCTGTATAAATACAACTCGCACTGCGTGCTCGGGAGGGGGGCTTCCGGACTATTCCGGAGTCACTCCTATCCTGTCTTCCTTCTCTCTTCAATTTCGGAACGATAAGACCTTAGCAGTTACTGTTCCCTCTGTCAAACCTATTAAAAAAATGTTGAAGCTTGAAGCCATTGCTGTGTGTATCCCTAACCCCTGTATAAATACAACTCGCACTGCGTGCTCGGGAGGGGGGCTTCCGGAGTCACTCCTATCCTGTCTTCCTTCCCTCTTCAATTTCGGAACGATAAGACCTTAGCAGTTACTGTTCCCTCTGTCAAACCTATTAAAAAAATGTTGAAGCTTGAAGCCATTGAAACTTCTCGAGAGAGTCTTGGACTTGATCCGTGTGAAACAAGGCCGCATCTCCGGCTCATTACTGGAAATAAACAAATAAATGTATCACTTCTCCAAACCGTCCACCTTGTCCGAACTCTGATTCACGACTTTGCAACACCTCAATATTCCCAACCCGGCTCATCTCAATGATATATCCATCATTAGAGCGAAAAAAAAACGAAGCAATCATTTTGAACGAAAAAATATAACGCGATCGTCCTCCTCCAAAGTTCAAAGATTTGCATGAGGGAGCGTTCACGAAGCAATCATTTTGAACGAAAAAATATAACGCGATCGTCCTCCTCCAAAGTTCAAAGATTTGCATGAGGGAGCGTTCCGAAGCAATCATTTTGAACGAAAAAATACAACGCGATCGTCCTCCTCCAAAGTTCAAAGATTTGCATGAGGGAGCGTTCAAAGTACCAACCTAGTCAGCCTAGTTAGCTTGCAGGGTAGCGCGTCTGCAGCATTGTAAGCGCTAGGTCGCTACAGTGTATCGGCACTTTATGGTAACTACTTTGGAGCAGTAAACTTGTGAGTGTAAGCTACTGACTTTTTCATCCTGAAGGAAAGAACGAACGGTGTAGGTCGCGAACGTTTCGAGTTCCGTCCTTTTCGGATTTTATTCTAAACAGATAAGGTTTAGTCTCGGAACGGCTGTGGTTTTGAATTTACACACAAAATAAAAATGTAAGTGTACAACAACGGTTTGTAAGTTATTTTGATCATAGATATTTGATTTTCAATTTCCTTCGTGTTACCTATTCAAATGGGACTGTACCAGAAGACTAAAAAAGTGAAATATCAAAATAAAATATGTAATACAACATAAAATATTATACCTTCGTGTTACCTATTCAAATGGGACTGTACCAGAAGACTAAAAAAGTGAAATATCAAAATAAAATATGTAATACAACATAAAATATTTGTTTTACAAAAATGATTATTATTGTTAGGAATTGTGTGTTTGTTCTACAAACAATTAATAGACAGGGTCTTACCGTAGCTGATTCCATGAGGCCTGTTCCAAGACCGACGTCGATAAGCCAGCCTAGTTAGCTTGGTTGGCAGCTCGTCTGCTTTGTAAACGCTAGGCCCCGGGTTCGATTTCGTCCCGAGGCGGATTTTATCCTGAACGGATATTGTTCGTTCTCGGGACGGCTGGATTTATCCTATCCTGTTTTATTCTCTCTTCGATTTCAGGAAGATAAAACCTTGGCAGTTACAGTTCCATCTATCAAACCTCTTGAAAAAATCCATACTTTCGCGAAACAGGCTACATCAGCAGAGAACCAGGAAAGGGGAGATCCCACCCGATTGAACCCTGTATCCTGACTTCGCCACTTTTACACCCTATGTGATAAAACCTTGGCAGTTACAGTTCCTTATATCAAACCTCTTGAAATAATCCATACTTTCGTGGAACAGGCTACATCAGCAGAGAACCAGGAAAGGGGAGATCCCACCCGATTGAACCCTGTATCCTGACTTCGCCACTTTTGCACCCTATGAAATTTACGATGCGACGAAAAAGAGAATTTATTCGTGCGAAAAGGTTTCGAGATCACGCTGTTCGGCCGGCATTAGTGTACACCCTATGAAATTTACGATGCGACGAAAAAGAGAATTTATTCGTGCGAAAAGGTTTCGAGATCACGCTGTTCGGCCGGCATTAGTGTTCAATAAAATAATAATAATCATTCAAATAAAGAAAACACACCAATAATACTGGGCAAACATTCTCTCGAAGCATTAATCACAAAATATTTGTTTGTTTTGTTGGTTTGATTCGTGCACGAGATATCGAGCAAACCTTCTTCCACTTTGAACATAACCTGAAATTGGCGAATTTTTAGGTTTGATACAGGAAATTGTAACTGCTAGGGTCTTAATATCGTCCCGAAATCGAAGAGAGAAGGAATACAGGATAGCCAGACGCCAGACGTTCCGAGAACGAACATCATCCGTTCAGGATAAAATCCGGCCCGGGCGGTAATCGAACCCGCTTACAAGCTAACTAGGCTGGAGAACTACTTTTTTGATCAAACGATGATATAAAGGACTCCGAGATCAAAGATTTCCTAAAGCCCCACAGCTGATCTTCATTTCTGATCTCGAAATCACCGGTGATCTATTCTTTATTGTCAGAAACTTCCGTGCGCAAGATTTCCTAAAGCCCCACAGCTGATCTTCATTTCTGATCTCGAAATCACCGGTGATCTATTCTTTATTGTCAGAAACTTCCGTGCGCCGTGATGATCTCGGTATTGTTTCAGTAATCCAGAACGCTTCTGCGCCTTTTCAATACCGAAGGTCGCAATGTGACCTTACAACAAGGTTCATTAAATAACCAGTACCTACTAAAAGTTTGTAAAATGACGACACTACTGGTGAGAGTTATCAAATAACCAGTATTAAAAGTTGTGAAATGACGACACTACTGGTGAGAGTTATCAAATCACCAGTACTAAAAGTTGTGAAATGACGACACTACTGGTGAGAGTTATCAAATAACCAGTACCCACTAAAAGTTTGTAAAATGACGACACTACTGGTTAGAGTTATCAAATAACCAGTACTAAAAGTTGTGAAATGACGACACTACTGGTGAGAGTTATCAAATAACCAGTACTAAAAGTTGTGAAATGACGACACTACTGGTGAGACTTATCAAATCACCAGTACTAAAAGTTGTGAAATGACGACACTACTGGTGAGACTTATCAAATCACCAGTACTAAAAGTTGTGAAATGACGACACTACTGGTGAGAGTTATCAAATAACCAGTACCCACTAAAAGTTTGTAAAATGACGACACTACTGGTGAGAGTTATCAAATAACCAGTACCTACTAAAAGCAAGTAAAATGACGACACTACTGGTGAGAGTTATCAAATAACCAGTACTAAAAGTTGTGAAATGACGACACTACTGGTGAGAGTTATCAAATAACCAGTACTAAAAGTTGTAAAATGACGACACTACTGGTGAGAGTTATCAAATAACCAGTACCCACTAAAAGTTGTGAAATGACGACACTACTGGTGAGAGTTATCAAATAACCAGTACTAAAAGTTGTGAAATGACGACACACACTACTGGTGAGACTTATCAAATAACCAGTACTAAAAGTTGTGAAATGACGACACTACTGGTGAGACTTATCAAATAACCAGTACTAAAAGTTGTGAAATGACGACACTACTGGTGAGACTTATCAAATAACCAGTACTAAAAGTTGTGAAATGACGACACTACTGGTGAGACTTATCAAATAACCAGTACTAAAAGTTGTGAAATGACGACACTACTGGTGAGACTTATCAAATAACCAGTACTAAAAGTTGTGAAATGACGACACTACTGGTGAGAGTTATCAAATAACCAGTACCCACTAAAAGTTGTGAAATGACGACACTACTGGTGAGAGTTATCAAATAACCAGTACCCACTAAAAGTTGTGAAATGACGACACTACTGGTGAGAGTTATCAAATAACCAGTACCCACTAAAAGTTGTGAAATGACGACACTACTGGTGAGAGTTATCAAATAACCAGTACCCACTAAAAGTTGTGAAATGACGACACTACTGGTGAGAGTTATCAAATAACCAGTACCCACTAAAAGTTGTGAAATGACGACACTACTGGTGAGAGTTATCAAATAACCAGTACCCACTAAAAGTTGTGAAATGACGACACTACTGGTGAGAGTTATCAAATAACCAGTACTAAAAGTTGTGAAATGACGACACTACTGGTGAGAGTTATCAAATAACCAGTACCCACTAAAAGTTGTGAAATGACGACACTACTGGTGAGAGTTATCAAATAACCAGTACCCACTAAAAGTTGTGAAATGACGACACTACTGGTGAGAGTTATCAAATAACCAGTACCCACTAAAAGTTGTGAAATGACGACACTACTGGTGAGAGTTATCAAATAACCAGTACCCACTAAAAGTTGTGAAATGACGACACTACTGGTGAGAGTTATCAAATAACCAGTACCCACTAAAAGTTGTGAAATGACGACACTACTGGTGAGAGTTATCAAATAACCAGTACCCACTAAAAGTTGTGAAATGACGACACTACTGGTTCAGATGTCAGGTGAGATACTGATTTTACCTGGATAAAACTGTGATCAGGTCAGAAGTCTTTTGGTGATACTGTTAGATTACTCAGGGCCACAGTTACCCTTCTCCTGAGCAAGAGGGGACGGGACGGGAAAAACCAGCACGCGATATTTCAGATGGTCACTCAGCCTGATACCAACCACGCCCACCATTGCTCAACTTTAGTGATCCATTGAAGACTGGTGCAATCAACGTGCTTTTGCCACTTTGTAAGGATTTCGGTAAAAAGGTCCAAGACAGAACCACGCCAAATGTCCCCTAACTTTCTTTGGGAGCTCGTTTTTACTTTCTTTGGAGAAGATTTTATCTTTCCAATCTCATTTTTTGGAGAATTTATTTTAATCTCTTTTCGAAGACGATTTTGATCTCGACCGGATCAGAAACCGTACGTGGTCCTGTTGAGAGTTTCAACGTAAATATCCTCCCATAAAAGGAAATATCAACCAGAGCCTCCGCCTGGACTGAAACTATTAGAGATATTAATCTAATCGAAACAGTGGCGGGTTCTACTTTCATTTCTTTTCGGACGGCTGGCCAGCATCAAGGCGTACCATCAAGAAAAAAGAAAAAGATATGAACTAATGAAAACATAATATGGAATATTGGATTTTAAGAACTTACATAAATTCATAATGATATCGAACCATTATTATAATGACAGTCATAGACAAATACAAGAAACACCATAATATGAAACAAGAAACAAACAATATAGCATACTAAACATAAATTAAATATGGAGAAACAACAAAACATCAAATCGCAACAAAAAGAAATAAACAACAAGACCGACCCAGAGATTCTTGAAGAAATGAATGAAAAGATGGATGAGTTTAAAAGGGCAAATGATGAATTGAGACAAAGGGTGGAGAAAATAGATGGTTTTATAGCTTCCCCTTTTGAAAAATCCCACACGCCACTGCATCAAACGGAATAATCTTATCAAACGCATCACCAGATGGCATAAATCAGCCAAACTGCGGACCCATGGTAAAATCTTGCCTGCGAGAGATCTCTGAGATGTCATGGGGAGTTTAGAATTTAGAACAATCAAGCCCGGGAGCAGCCCAGAAGATGAGATGAGTTGACTATATGACTAGTCTAATTGTTTTTAAACAGTTTACTGTTAACATTTTGTTTTATGATACCCAAGCGGATCAGGAGTGCCCCTGCTGGGACGTGGAGAAATGATTCCAGAGACAAGACATGGCGAGGCAAGACTGGTAGTGACTCTTTTGCAATTTCACGAATCATGCGACTCGAAAAGCCCGGGGCGGAGGAGCATAAACACATTAATGCATTGCCTGCGAGGGAGCTTTGCTCGGGACATTTGATGTGACGTCATCGCCTACGGGAGCATATGCCGTGACGTCAAAGTTCACGATTTACCGGTATTTTTCAAATTGATTTATCTCGGTATCTAGAAGTCGTAGAAGAAAAAGAAAAATTTCTTTGGTCCTCATTTTTCCTGCTCTATAATTTTGAAACATCACCCAAGTAAGCGCAACTGATCTATTGATAATACATACCAGCCTATGTAGTTAGCTTTGAAGCATGCCTGCCTGTCCCGGCAAACTTTATCCTAAACAGATAAGGTTCGTTCTCGGAACGGTTGGCTTTCTTCTATCCCGTCCTCCTCCTCCTCTCTTTGATTTCGGGTTGATGCCGATGAGACCTCAGCCCTGCCACTGCTTGCAGTTTTCTTTATCAATTAAACTTGAAGAAGAAAAAATTGAACCCATGCTCCTGATTATCAGGCGAGTGTCTTGATCACTACACCACCAAGGCAGGTCTGTGATAGGTATATTGCAGGTTGATAGTTCTTGGTATCTAGGTGTGGAGATGCTTTTCATTGATTTCAGTTCCTCTTTATGATTTAGGCCGTTCGAACACGGGTCCTAATCAATTTGTGTAAAATGATACTCAGCCTCTCAATCAGCCCTAGGAAGATCGCTTTTGGGCTGACCTTTGGTTTTGGCTTCAAAAATTTTCCTAGTAGATTCCTTTCGCACTCAACCTTTGCTATTTCTTTAGCAAGGGAAATTTTAGGCTGATATCCTGTTTAAAGCGGCCCCAGTTACAGACTGCTGTAATTTACAATAATATGGCATTTATTCTGTCAATTAAGATAGAAATTTGATCTACCTCTTTTCTTAAAATTTCATTTTAAAAATATTGTATCAAATGAAGAAGACTACAAGGTAGAAGGACTTTCAGTCTCATTCTGGTAGGATAAGGAGGGTATATTCTATTATAGTCTACCTTGGTGGTGTAGTGGTCAAGACGCTTGCCTGGTTATTTATTACGAAGCTATTATTACTCGTGTGCGAGGTACCTTAAAGCTCTGCCCATATGTGTGTGTCTTTGCATTAATGTTGGGATTAAAAGAGGTCCATTGGATTCGAGGTATGAGGTAGAGGTCAATCTACTGAATTAGTGGATTCACACTGGTCTCTTTGAATAGTGGATTATATTGCAGTCGTTCAAATGGATGTTATAAATCATAAACCTAATTTTATAGTGTGTTCAATTAAAGTTGTTGATTTTGTAGATAAAATCGATTATTCAAATACCAAGGTACCTATGTGTATTTAACAAAGCGCTTCAAAAGACACAGCCCTAAATCAACCAAGAATGAGTGTTTTATTGTTAGGTAGTTAATTTCTAGGTAACCCAATGTTCCCAAATTTGGAGCGGGCTATGTTCTTACACCATGTTTTGTTGTGTGAATATCTGAACAACTACCAGAAGCTTCATCTTTACCTTACACAAACTATACTCCCCGCTTCTCTTGAATAATGATAAGTTCCAAGTTTTCACATCATATAATAACACTCAGGTACTTACCCATATGCTCTTGATACGGTTTTATTTATTTGAGTAAGTTTTAATTTTGACCAAGGTCAGTGATGCACTAATAGGTTCACTCGCTACTACTCGCTAGTCCATTGTTGCACCAGTACTAAAGGTCGTCAAATTAATTCTTTGAAATGTTTAACATTTGTGTCTGACTTAGTATATTGTGTCAATTGGCAACTCAATAGTTGAAATGCCTGTTAAGTATAGGGAAAGCCTCGTTTCATCTCAATCCGGAGTTGGTAAACCCCAGCATAACTGATACTAAGGTCTTATCGTCCGAAAAGCGAAGGGAGAAGGAAGGACAGGATAGGGAGAAAGCCAAGTCGTTCCCAGAACGAACGTTATCTGTTTAGGATAAATTAATAAATTAATTTTCTCAACCAGTACTAAAAGTTGTGAAATGACGACACTACTGGTGAGAGTTATCAAATTACCACTACTAAAGGTCGTCAAATTAATTCTTTGAAATGTATAACATTTGTGTCTGACTTAGTATATTGTGTCAATTGGCAACTCAATAGTTGAAATGCCTGGTAAGTATAGGGAAAGCCTCGTTTCATCTCAATCTGGAGTTGGTAAACCCCAGCATAACTGATACTAAGGTCTTATCGTCCGAAAAGCGAAGGGAGAAGGAAGGACAGGATAGGGAGAAAGCCAAGTCGTTCCCAGAACGAACGTTATCTGTTTAGGATAAATTAATAAATAAGATTTTCTCTCTCCCTCTCTCCCTCTCCCTCACTCTCCCTCACTATCTCTTTTTCTCTCTCTCTCTCTCTCCCTCACTATCTCTTTTTCTCTCTCTCTCTCCCTCACTATCTCTTTTTCTCTCTCTCTCTCTCCCTCACTATCTCTTTCTCTCTCTCCCTCTCTCTCTCTCTTAGGTCATTTTTTGGGGTCGACTTCAAAATACTACCATAATCTATCTAACAGTATTCTCTCCAGTGAAAGGGTTTCCCTCTCTCTCCCTCACTCTCTCCCTCACTATCAATTTTATTTCTCTCTCTCTCCCTCACTATCTCTTTTTCTCTCTCTCTCCCTCTCTCTTTCTCTCTCTCTCTTTCTCTCTCTCTCTCTCCCTCTCTCTCTCTCTCTCTCTCTCTCTCTCTCTCTTAGGTCATTTTTTGGGGTCGACTTCAAAATACTACCATAATCTATCTAACAGTATTCTCTCCAGTGAAAGGGTTGATTGTGTGATCATTGATTCCATTCACTACATCATTAGTATCTCGGATCAGATCACCACCTGCTGATTTTCAACCGAGAGAGAAAAGCTTTCGCCGCAGAAGACTCGTCGAGGTTGGTTTGACCAGCCACAGACCAGCAGTGGTGCCACGTCTCCGCAGAGAACACCGCGTGCGGCGGCTCGCGTATGCCCGAAATCATGTAAACTGGTCTGACGACCAATGGAGCCGAGTCCTGTTCACAGATGAAACTCGAGTGTCCTTGCAGTCTCCGGATGGACGTGAGCGCGTGTGGAGAAGGCTTTAGTGTTTAGTGTTTCAAATGCAGGCAACAACAAATTATTTGGAAATTTTCAAGGTGTGCGCTAATTTTGTCCAGGAGTGTATAATACAATCAAGACGGAAGCAAGAAGAATTTTAATGAATGAATCATACAGAAGAAAACCGTTCCTGAAAAGTACCAATGGGTACTTATAGGAACAAAGGAAAGGTGTTTTTAAGTTACATTAAATAAACCATTATCGTTATTAATAGGTATTTGCTGATTCAAAATTTATTAATTTGTAAAGTTGAACTCAGTCCGAGTTCAACTTTACAAATACATAAATGGTAAGAAAATACTAGGACATTTCAACTGTCGTCAAGGAGAAAACCGTGGACGAAATACAGAATCTGAAGAAAAAGAGATGTCAAAAATTTGACTAGGGCCATGTACACTGTGTGTATATCAATCTACTAAATTAGTGGATTCACACTGGTCTCTTTGAATAGTGGATTATATTGCAGTCGTTCAAATGGATGTTATAAATCGTGAACCTAATTTTATAGTGTGTTCAATTAAAGTTGTTGATTTTGTAGATAAAATCGATTATCGATTTCTAGGTAACCCAATGTTCCCAAATTTGGAGCGGGCTATGTTCTTACACCATTGTTTTGTTGTGTGAATATCTGAACAACTACCATGAGAATGAAGATTTCCAAAGGATTAACAGTTTTGGCTGTGATGTGCAACTAGTCACAGGCAGCTTCGTTATTTGTTACCTATAATTTATAATAGAATATAATTATCTTGTTTATACTACCAGCATAGGACTGAAAAGTAAAAGTCCCTTTACTCTCGCAGTCTAAACAAGGTCTTATATAATTATGTCATGGGTAATAAAATTACATTTTAGGGAAAATTATTTAAGACCTGTTTAAATTAAAAAAAAAAGTTAAATTTAACATCCCTATCTACATACTGGAAGGTTTACATACATAGAAAGGCAACTCGCTCTACCCCAAAAAAGACATATAATTTAAACTAGTGGTTGACCCGTCCTTTGTACGGGACCACCACACACACACAAATACACCCCCCACACACACCACACCCATCACACACATCCCATCACACCACACCCACCACCACACACCACATCCACCACACACCAAATCACCACACACACACACACCACACCCATCCCACCACACACACACACCACAC
>NW_007377758.1:49207-65415 GCF_000475195.1 Diaphorina citri
TTATTATTATTATTACTCTTGCCGGATTAAACAGGTACAGGTCACAACACCAACCATCAGTCTCCATCTTCAGAGTCAGAGAAGCTTCATCTTTACCTTACACAAACTATACTCCCCGCTTCTCTTGAATAATGATAAGTTCCAAGTTTTCACATCATATAATAACACTCAGGTACTTACCCATATGCTCTTGATACGGTTTTATTTATTTGAGTAAGTTTTAATTTTGACCAAGGTCAGTGATGCACTAATAGGTTCACTCGCTACTACTCGCTAGTCCATTGTTGCTCAAGGTCGAGAGGAATTCAGTCTGAGTTGGCTCACTTTCGTAACCGATTTAAAAAAAAAAAAAAAAATATATGTATAGGTAGGTAATTAATAAATGGAAAAAATAGAAATGTAAACCAGTGGGAAAACTGGACACGGGGTGTCAGTTTTATAATGGTGAGGTAGGTAATTAATAAATGGAAAAAATAGAAATGTAAACCAGTGGGAAAACTGGACACGGGGTGTCAGTTTTATAATGGTGTAGGTTCACACACGAGTTTGCAAACAAATAGGTGGTGCCTTATCTGATAACGGTGGTAAATAGGTTTCTTATCTGATAACGTTGGTACCTATCTGGAAGATCTGGTTAATGTGGTGCACATAGATAGCGATCGAAGTGCACCAAGTGTGTGCCCGAAGATACGGATCGAAATTATTCTATGCCTACTGATTTGATTACTTGGTCGATTCCGTTTACTTTGAATAGATCAGATTTCATTGGGGTATAACCATCAAATCTTTGATGTTTGATGTTGTATATGTTTGATGTTGTATATATTATGTCCCTTCTTGATTGGAATTGGGTGTCGTTTACCATTTATTTGTATAATTATTATTAGATATTATTTGACCTACTTGTACAACTATATATTATGATGGATTGATGAATATAGGTACCCCAACTTATTTATTCAATTGGCTTGATTATTTATTTAAGCCTGCTATTATGGATAGCAACATTATATAGCTGAGCTTCCTCATCAAATAGACAAGTACTCAAGTACACCAAGAAAAAACAAACGAAATAAAACTAGGATCAACAAGATAAAAAAATAAATCAGCAAACTCACATGATGCCCAGTAAGGAGTCTCCAAACACGAACTTGAACCTTTATGCGAAATTGAGCTAGAAGTCATTGCTATAGCCTCAAGAACAGCTACTAAAAGTTGTGAAATGACGACACTACTGGTGAGAGTTATCAAAATAACCAGTACCCACTAAAAGTTTGTAAAATGACGACACTACTGGTGAGAGTTATCAAAATAACCAGTACCCACTAAAAGTTTGTAAAATGACGACACTACTGGTGAGAGTTATCAAAATAACCAGTACCCACTAAAAGTTTGTAAAATGAGGACACTACTGGTGAGAGTTATCAAATAACCAGTATTAAAAGTTGTGAAATGACGACACTACTGGTGAGAGTTATCAAATAACCAGTATTAAAAGTTGTGAAATGACAACACTACTGGCGAGAGTTATCAAATAACCAGTACTAAAAGTTGTAAAATGACGACACTACTGGTGAGACTTATCAAATCACCAGTACTAAAGGTCGTCAAATTAATTCTTTGAAATGTATAACATTTTGTGTCTGACTCAGTATATTGTGTCAATTGGCAACTCAATAGTTGATACACCTTCAAGTTTGGTCTTGGATCTTCTTCTCTTTCTTCCTCCTCTTCTTCTTCTTCTTCTTCTTCTTCTTCGTCTTCTTCTTTTTGAAATATAAATAAATTTAATGATGAATGAAAATAAGGCTCTTTCACACCTGGTGAATGGTGGTACACCGATATACTCTGTGTGCTGTATCTGATGTGTGGCACGATGGAGCAAGAAGAATTTTAATGAATGAATCATACAGAAGAAAACCGTTCCTGAAAAGTACCAATGGGTACTTATAGGAACAAAAGAAAGATGAAAGCCCGGTTCACATTGGAATACTGTCGGAATAGCACTGTCACTAATAGCAGAAGACATCGTACACCGGAGATCAAACGTCCCTGATGTAGTCCCTATGGTATTCATCATGGTCCTTGCCCTTGTGTAAGAAAATGTACGACAAATGTTGGCTGAGAATCCCTTTGTGGCGTAGTGATCAAGACACTCGTCTGGTGATCAGCAAGGAGCGAATAAATCCCAGTCGAATCATGGGATTTTATCCTCAACATTGTTTGAGAATTTGACAATAGTATTGTGTTCGTCAGAAATGATGCTGTGAAACCCCCACTAAAAGCCCGGTTCACATTGGAATACTGTCGGAATAGGACTGTCACTAATAGCAGAAGACATCGTACACCGGAGATCAAACGTCCCTGATGTAGTACCTATGGTATTCATCATGGTCCTTGCCCTTGTGTAAGAAAATGTACGACAAATGTTGGCTGAGAATCCCTTTGTGGCGTACCTACCTAGTGATCAAGACACTTGTCTGGTGATCAGCAAGGAGCAAATCAATCCCAATCGAATCATGGGATTTTATCCTCAACATTGTTTGAGAATTTGACAATAGTATTGTGTTCGTCAGAAATGATGCTGTGAAACCCCCACTTGTCTGGTGTCTGGTGATCAGCAAGGAGCGAATCAACCCCAATCGAATCATGGGATTTTATCTTCAACATTGTTTGAGAATTTGACAATAGTATTGTGTTCGTCAGAAATGATGCTGTGAAACCCCCACTGCAACAACCTTATAATGGACCGTTCCGTGTTTTAGAAAGAAGAGGAATAGTGTTTCGTCTGTTGGTCAATGGGAAGGAGAAGTCGATTTCTATAGATCGATTGAAGCCTGCTTTCGTTGACAATACTTCTGATGGCTAGCGAACACGATTTGGAAGATTAATTCGACCCCCTAAAGGGTTCTAGGGGGGGATGGGCCGTTCCGTGTTTTAGAAAGAAGAGGAAAAGTGTTTCGTCTGTTGGTCAATGGGAACGAGAAGTCGATTTCTATGGCTCGAATGAAGCCTGCTCTCGTTGACAATTACTTCTAATGGCTATCGAACACGATTTGGAAGATTAATTCGACCCCCTAAAGGGTTCTAGGGGGGGGGGAGTATTGTGGTGGTCCTGCAATTTTAAGATGATTTTAAAAACCAGTCAGTTCTTCAATTAAACTGTCAGTCCTCACGAAAATCACGATGTTTTCATGTTTTCTTCCACACCTTCTACTCAAAATTCTACATATTAGCCTGCAACGGTTTGTAAGTTATTTTGATCATAGATAGGTATTTGATTTTCAATACCTTCGTGTTACCTATTCAAATGGGACTGTACCAGAAGACTAAAAAAAGTGAAATATCAAAATAAAATATGTAATACAACATAAAATATTTGTTTTACAAAAATGATTATTATTGTTAGGAATTGTGTGTCATATTAGCCTACTGTTGGGGTAAACTTGATCCTTTGGTACTGTTCTATCAACAGTCTTTAGTCTTAATTTTAAGCACTATAGGTGTGTCTAGAGCTAGACGTCCCGTCCGTTCCAGCACAAATGTGAACGGGGCTTTAATGTATGCACGTTTCTATCTAAGCTACATCAGAGGGAACATGGTCTTTCCAATCTCCCTGATAACATGGTGGCTGGGAAAACTGTGTCATTGATAAATATTGTACTGGATATTAGCCTACGGTTGGGGTAAATTGATCCTTTGGTACTGTTCTATCAACAGTCTTTAGTCTTAATTTTAAGCACTATAAGTGTGTCTAGACGTCCCGTCCGTTCCAGGTTCCAGCACAAATGTGAACGGGGCTTTAATGTATGCAGGTTTCTATCAAAGCTACATCAGAGGGAACATGGTCTTTCCAATCTCCCTGATAACATGGTGGCTGGGAAAAATGTGTCATTGATAAATATTGTACTGGATTTCATCCTGAAGGAAAGAACGAACGCTGTAGGTCGCGAACGTTTCGAGTTCCGTCCTTTTCGGATTTTATTCTAAACAGATAAGGTTTAGTCTCGGAACGGCTGTGGTTTTGAAATTGTACTGGTAGTTCGGTCATGTTCGAACGAATTCTTCGACTGTTTGAAGAACTTTGTAACAGACAACAAGGACCACAAGGTCATAAGAGGGCAGGTAGTAATTGTTGTAAAATGACAGCAACCCAAGACTTCTTCTCTGGGATAATATTTGCACAGTAACCTACTGTCAAATGAAAGTCCTTTTGTGATAAAATTAGGGATACTTTCTTTAGTGGCAGACGGAGGACGAAGAGTACCCGTCATTAGGCCTTAGCAGTTAAATACTGACGTTAAACCTACGCCATTTAAGTACTGATGAAAATTTGTAGTGACAATATGTACATATAGGTGTATTGTCAACCAAAAAAAGGTTTCTTTACTGCAAAGGATATTGTCCGACCTGTGCAAATACCTACATAGGTATAAGATAAGATAAGATAATAATGTATATTTGTATTGAGAATATTGAAATTCCTGTTACAACAAATTGGTATAACAGTGCAAGTGAGCATGCACTGACTGCACATCTTATGTCGATTTTCTAATCTTCAGTCACACAAGTCAGGAAAACTGGATTCAGACCAATGGAAAACCCAAACGTCAATCATACCAACTATAATATTAAGTGATTAAGTGTATACGTAAGTGGAGTCGAATGTGCGGTTGCATGTGCGATCTATGTTGTCGAGGCAGTGTAGACAGTTTTAGTCGACATCGATCGACGGCCGTCCACTATGTGACACAGATTGAAGCCTAGTAGGCTACATACCTGAAGCAGTGATGAAGTGCACGCTCGCCTAGTAAACAGGAGGGTGTGGGTTCAATGCCAAAGGGGAAAGAAATTTGTCGTACAAACGTACTGTACCTAGAAAGACAAAGTTATGAGACCAATAAATTTTGAAAGGTCTGCAATCGTGGCGTGTGCATCAGGCTTCAAGAATCCTAAGAAGTCCAATAACCCAATGGCTTAGTTGATGACTCCCATTGCACCTTGCACCTGAATGAAGAATTGAATGAGTTGGATGTTTTTAATTATTGAAACTGGAAAGATATTTCAGGATAGTAGGGAGAGCTGGGGTAATTTTGAGACGCTATTGTGTCTTTTTGAAGGATTGAACAGGCTTCAAGAATCCTAAGAAGTCCAATAACCCAATGGTTTAGTTGATGACTCCCATTGCACCTTGCACCTGAATGAAGAATTGAATGAGTTGGATGTTTATAATTATTGAAACTGGAAAGATATTTCAGGATAGTAGGGAGAGCTGGGGTAATTTTGAGACGCTATTGTGTCTTTTTGAAGGATTGAAAACATTAAGGATTTGTTTAGTACAGGAAGATATTGATTGAAAAATATGGATAGATCTGGGAAAAGTGTTTTTCTATATTGTTGAATGTTTCCTAGCGAAACCAATCATAGGTACTGGGTGGTTTTTATTGAAAAATATGGATAGATCTGGGAAAAGTGTTTTTCTATATTGTTGAATGTTTCCTAGCGAAACCAATCATAGGTACTGGGTGGTTGCAAAATTTTTGCAAAATTATAACAATACTGTATGTATCAAATATACAACAGACACCTACTTTAAAGTTTCGAAATTCTATCTGAAAAGTATGCTGTGTCGTTTTGGGTAGTACGTTGATCCATTTTTACTGATTGTTTATCTTCAATAGATAACTGAAATAGTCAAATTTCAATACAGGAATACCCGAAGACACCCTCTTCTGATATAAATCTTGAGCGAGCCCCTATACTTGTAGCTCGCATAATGGCCATGATCTAGCTCTGATCCACAGTACGTTGATCCATTTTTACTGATTGTTTATCTTCAATAGATAACTGAAATAGTCAAATTTCAATACAGGATTACCCGAAGACACCCTCTTCTGATATAAATCTTGAGCGAGCCCCTATACTTGTAGCTCGCATAATGGCCATGATCTAGCTCTGATTCAGCCCAAAGGTCGCCCCTGTCGGCTGTAAGTAAAGTGGAAATTTACTGACAGCCTTTCAGTTAGCACATGGATGGAACTGACCATCTGGGGAGTGACTTCTGTATTTGATTAGCATGTCATTTGATGTTTGATTCAAGAAGAACCTCTGATGACCGTGATATTAGAACTGTATTATTGAACTTTAAATCAAGATGACCAAAATCAAAGCCAATATACAACATTTGAGACCTTTAATGCGTGAGTTTGGATGTATATCTGACTGTTGACGTCGAAATATTTCAACAGACTGGTTTCTACTATCATGTTCTTCAACTTACTGAACGCTTCATCATGTTTCTCTTTCCAAACGAATTCGTTGTTGAGTCTTGTTATCTCCCTCAGCGGCTCAGCATAGGTTATAAATACGCTCTTCCTCTGTAGTTCATCATAGCGATCACACCTAGGAATTTATCTCATCCTTGCTTATTACGAGAGCTTCAAATCTGCGTGGTAGAAATTATGTCTTCAGTTTGTATTTTAGTGCACTAAATTATAATACGAAATTATAATGTTTAAGTAAATCTCTTCGCTATGAAATATGGTATAGGAGAGATATCAGAGGCAGAACCTTATGGTGTTTTCCAAACCAGAGTAACTGGAGGCTTGTGTACTGAAAAAAAAAGTAAATAAATCAGGATTTGGAAGTTAGGCCCTCATTTTCTTTGGTTTTTCTCATGGTGACAGTTTCTTTCTTAACATCCTTACCTTACCGCCATGCCGTGTTGTAACAGGCCGTGTCGGCCCCAGGATCTGTAGGAAACAACTTTTCTTCTCATATTCCATGCTCTTGGCAAGTTCCTTTGTTTGTTGAAATAGATTTTGTCTGTATTACAAACCGACGAATAGTTTTTCCTTCCAAGTTTCGGTAATTTTTGCGTGCCGTGTTGTAACAGGCCGTGTCGGCCCCAGGATCTGTATTAGGAAACAACTTTTCTTCTCATATTCCATGCTCTTGGCAAGTTCCTTTGTTTGTTGAAATAGATTTTTTCTGTATTACAAACCGACGAATAGTTTTTCCTTCCAAGTTTCGGCAATTTTTGCTTCCTTCACCCAAAATCTCTTGTTTTTGAGCAATTTTTGCTTCCTTCACCCTCACCAAAAATCTCTTGTTTTTGAGTTCAGAAAAGTCAAACTAATTGTCTTATAGCGGCTCCCACGTAATTTCGGGGAAACTGCCCGTAATATATAATTTTTGCTTCCTTCACCCAAAATCTCTTGTTTTTGAGTTCAGAAAAGTCAAACTAATTGTCTTATAGCGGCTCCCACGTAATTTCGGGGAAACTGCCCGTAATATAGAAAAATTGACTGATGCATTTGCTTCACATTACACACAGAGTATACCGTTTCAGAGTTACCGTTTTTTCTGTGGCCTGAGTTTTTGATGTTGTTTTCCATTCTTGAATCCATTGGAAAGTGCGTCAGCTCACAGTCTTTTAGCCAGAGACCTGTGAGCAGCGTTTCGTTCTTATTGGAACTCATGAGCTATACATACCTGCTCTCAGGTGCTGGCCAAGATTTTGGAAGTTGTACTTATACTTTGAGAGATGGAAATGCGAGGAAACGAGAACCTGCGAGCGTTGCGTTTCTGTGTAATATTATGTTTCGTGTTGTAGAAAGCGCCACAGTCTCTTCGATTTGTATCATTTTCGTTATAATTTCTAAAGACCATTTTTGTTATAATTTCCCAAAACGCAAGACACACGCCGTAAACCGCGAGAAAGACGCATTACATAAATAATCTGAATGACATAAAGCACAAGTTTAACAAAGACAAAAGAGAAGAGGACTCGCAAGAAATGCCCACATGCACACATCCGAACCAGGGCCGTTCCATATATTGAAGATTTAATTTGTGGAGAGAACTCAACAGAACGAAATGTTGTTGAGGAATGAACTAGACTTCCCAAAACTCTGTGGATATTACATTTAACATTGCAGCAGGCCGGTGACTCACACAAGACCAACCATTATAAGACACCACTACAGAACACTGATGAACGCTTCATCTTTACTTCTTAAATCATAGCGACCATAGCCCAAACGGGCCCCCCGGGGCCACCAAAAAACACACCTGGACACACCTTAAAAGGCTCGTCTCACATTGGAATCGTAATCGCACGTTAGTTGCTTGAGGACTCGCGAGAAATGCCCACATGCACACATCCGAACCAGGGCCGTTCCATAGGTATATTGAAGATTTAATTTGTGGAGAGAACTCAACAGTACGAAATGTTGAGGAATGAACTTCCCAAAACTCTGTGGATACATATTACCTACATTTAACATTGCAGCAGGCCGGTGACTCACACAAGACCAATCATTATAAGACACCACTACAGAACACTGATGAACGCTTCATCTTTACTTCTTAAATCATAGCGACCATAGCCCAACCGGGCCCCCCGGGGCCACCAAAAAACACACCTGGATACACCTTAAAAGGCTCGTCTCACATTGGAATCGTAATCGCACGTTAGTTGTCTAAAAAACCAAACCTTTGAAAATAATTAAGAACCTATGAAAATAATAAAGAGATTCTCTGATTTTGCCCTTTGAGATTAGTTGCAGTGTCTACACGAGAACTCCAGAAAGTAACCCGTTAAAATATACCCGAAATAGATATAATTATGTTTGTAAATTTTTGTCGATAGGCCCTCTTACGAAGCTCAAGTCGGGCAAATAGCCCCCTTATGAACTGCCGAGCAAATACCGGATGAGCCCCCCCCCTGTGAACTGCCCCTCATCCATTGCATGACTCACATTGGAGAACAATATGGGAAAATTACCTTCCTTGTCACCGTGGCCTGCAAGATGAGGAATCTTTTTGTCTGCCCACTCGCAACTCGTTAGTAGATCATCCACAATCCTAGATTCAGAGATGCGAGCGAGCGATTCCCCAGCGCTCTAGTCAGCCAGTGCCGAAACTGTGGTGAAAATGAAGTGTAATACCGCGTTATTTTTTCATTGATAAAGTATGTCCTAGAACTTCTTGTATAATCTCGGCGGACTTCGGCCTGGAAGCAAAATTCTATAGGAGGTTGCATTTTGCGATGACACTTTTGTGGATTTTCATTTGAACTCCGCTCTTGGAATGAATCAGTTTTAACATGAACACTCAAATTTTCCCTAACAAATCAGATTGTATGATTGTATTGTTTAGCCTACCACTAAAGGTAAGCAACGTTAGGTGTCTATTGACTGGGATTTGATGTCTTCTTTCTACCTCTGCCTTCTGGGCAAGGTGTTATTCTACTACCTTGCTCCATTTTCAACCAAATAACTCAAAAGCAACACCACCAACAACACCACCACCAACAACACAAGGTTGAAGGAATTGAGATCCAGCATTTTCAGCAGACACGAAAAATTGGGAATGCAGACTTGGCCTTTATTTTCTGATCTCACCACTTTTAAGGGCCGACATTTTTGGATAGGAACTTTGCCTTTTTTTTTTCACATTTGTGTTTTTGTGGGGGGTTTACATTATTCCACTCGTTTTGTCAGGAAGATAAACACATTTTGATACACAACATTGTTGATCAACAAGGTCAACAACGGTGTAGCTGGAACACTTTCAGACCTCCTGCTCAGACCTCCTGCATCCTCCACTGGAGTCTGATCCTAAGGAGATCATATCTTTGTTTATTAGTTTAGTGAGAACATTGTCTGATTTTTATCTAGTACGATCACTGTTTTTACAAATTACAAAAAAAATTACAAATATTATGATGGATTGATGGATATACCCCAACTTATTTATTCAATTGGCTTGATTATTTATTTAAGCCTGCTATTATGGATAGCAACATTATATAGCTGAGCTTCCTCATCAAATAGACAAGTACACCAAGAAAAAACAAACGAAATAAAACTAGGATCAACAAGATAAAAAAATAAATCAGCAAACTCACAGTCATGATGCCCAGTAAGGAGTCTCCAAACACGAACTTGAACCTTTATGCGAAATTGAGCTAGAAGTCATTGCTATAGCCTCAAGAACAGAAGTACACGTCTCAAATGAATGAAAACCTTCTCCCATTCATTCTGGAACTCGTAAAAAAAAGAGAACCTTTCCTCTTCTTGTTGGGAACACTCAATTAAAATTTACAAGTTTCGAATTTAATGACAATGCAAAAAAAAAAAAAAAAGAAACAGTGATCGTACTAGATAAAAATCAGACAATGTTCTCACTAAACTAATAAACAAAGATATGATCTCCTTAGGATCAGACTCCAGTGGAGGATGCAGGAGGTCTGAGCAGGAGGTCTGAAAGTGTTCCAGCTACACCGTTGTTGACCTTGTTGATCAACAATGTTGTGTATCAAAATGTGTTTATCTTCCTGACAAAACGAGTGGAATAATGTAAACCCCCCACAAAAACACAAATGTGAAAAAAAAAAGGCAAAGTTCCTATCCAAAAATGTCGGCCCTTAAAAGTGGTGAGATCAGAAAATAAAGGCCAAGTCTGCATTCCCAATTTTTCGTGTCTGCTGAAAATGCTGGATCTCATCCTTCAACCTTGTGTTGTTGGTGGTGGTGTTGTTGGTGGTGTTGCTTTTGAGTTATTTGGTTGAAAATGGAGCAAGGTAGTAGAATAACACCTTGCCCAGAAGGCAGAGGTAGAAAGAAGACATCAAATCCCAGTCAATAGACACCTAACGTTGCTTACCTTTAGTGGTAGGCTAAACAATACAATCATACAATCTGATTTGTTAGGGAAAATTTGAGTGTTCATGTTAAAACTGATTCATTCCAAGAGCGGAGTTAATGAAAATCCACAAAAGTGTCATCGCAAAATGCAACCTCCTATAGAATTTTGCTTCCAGGCCGAAGTCCGCCGAGATTATACAAGAAGTTCTAGGACATACTTTATCAATGAAAAAATAACGCGGTATTACACTTCATTTTCACCACAGTTTCGGCACTGGCTGGCTAGAGCGCTGGGGAATCGCTCGCTCGCATCTCTGAATCTAGGATTGTGGATGATCTACTAACGAGTTGCGAGTGGGCAGACAAAAAGATTCCTCATCTTGCAGGCCACGGTGACAAGGAAGGTAATTTTCCCATATTGTTCTACAATGTGAGTCATGCAATGGATGAGGGGCAGTTCACAGGGGGGACTCATCCGGTATTTGCTCGGCAGTTCATAAGGGGGCTATTTGCCCGACTTGAGCTTCGTAAGAGGGCCTATCGACAAAAATTTACAAACATAATTATATCTATTTCGGGTATATTTTAACGGGTTACTTTCTGGAGTTCTCGTGTAGACACTGCAGCTAATCTCAAAGGGCAAAATGAGAGAATCTCTTTATTATTTTCATAGGTTCTTAATTATTTTCAAAGGTTTGGTTTTTTAGGCAACTAACGTGCGATTACGATTCCAATGTGAGACGAGCCTTAAGGTGTGTCCAGGTGTGTTTGGTGGCCCCGGGGGGCCCGGTTGGGCTATGGTCGCTATGATTTAAGAAGTAAAGATGAAGCGTTCATCAGTGTTCTGTAGTGGTGTCTTATAATGATTGGTCTTGTGTGAGTCACCGGCCTGCTGCAATGTTAAATGTAGGTAATATGTATCCACAGAGTTTTGGGAAGTTCATTCCTCAACATTTCGTACTGTTGAGTTCTCTCCACAAATTAAATCTTCAATATACCTATGGAACGGCCCTGGTTCGGATGTGTGCATGTGGGCATTTCTCGCGAGTCCTCTTCTCTTTTGTCTTTGTTAAACTTGTGCTTTATGTCATTCAGATTATTTATGTAATGCGTCTTTCTCGTGGTTTACGGCGTGTGTCTTGCGTTTTGGGAAATTATAACAAAAATGGTCTTTAGAAATTATAACGAAAATGATACAAATCGAAGAGACTGTGGCGCTTTCTACAACACGAAACATAATATTACACAGAAACGCAACGCTCGCAGGTTCTCGTTTCCTCGCATTTCCATCTCTCAAAGTATAAGTACAACTTCCAAAATCTTGGCCAGCACCTGAGAGCAGGTATGTATAGCTCATGAGTTCCAATAAGAACGAAACGCTGCTCACAGGTGTCTGGCTAAAAGACTGTGAGCTGACGCACTTTCCAATGGATATCAAGAATGGAAAACAACATCAAAAACTCAGGCCACAGAAAAAACGGTAACTCTGAAACGGTATACTCTGTGTGTAATGTGAAGCAAATGCATCAGTCAATTTTTCTATATTACGGGCAGTTTCCCCGAAATTACGTGGGAGCCGCTATAAGACAATTAGTTTGACTTTTCTGAACTCAAAAACAAGAGATTTTGGGTGAAGGAAGCAAAAATTACCGAAACTTGGAAGGAAAAACTATTCGTCGGTTTGTAATACAGACAAAATCTATTTCAACAAACAAAGGAACTTGCCAAGAGCATGGAATATGAGAAGAAAAGTTGTTTCCTACAGATCCTGGGGCCGACACGGCCTGTTACAACACGGCATGGCGGTAAGGTAAGGATGTTAAGAAAGAAACTGTCACCATGAGAAAAACCAAAGAAAATGAGGGCCTAACTTCCAAATCCTGATTTATTTACTTTTTTTTTCAGTACACAAGCCTCCAGTTACTCTGGTTTGGAAAACACCATAAGGTTCTGCCTCTGATATCTCTCCTATACCATATTTCATAGCGAAGAGATTTACTTAAACATTATAATTTCGTATTATAATTTAGTGCACTAAAATACAAACTGAAGACATAATTTCTACCACGCAGATTTGAAGCTCTCGTAATAAGCAAGGATGAGATAAATTCCTAGGTGTGATCGCTATGATGAACTACAGAGGAAGAGCGTATTTATAAGTTCAATTATCATTATTGTAACAGATCTAGTGGTGGATGTGAAGGGAAACTGGCGAGATGACAAGTGTTCTCAGATAGTTCTCCCGCTAATTCATAATAGTGCTTACTTATACTGCTCGCATAGGACTGAAAATTCCCTTTACTGCTTACTGCAGCAGTAAGCTACTACTATTACTGTGGTCAAAGTCTCAAATCATACTAAGGATAAAATTATATACCGTGCGAGGGTCTTGACCACTACACCACCAAGGCAGAAGTACTATAGAGGATATGGAGGGAATGTAAAAGATTTTTGATGAAACAAAAAATGTACAGAAGAAAACGCCCACGTTGGTGTGCCAAATTTAAAATCCGATAATTATTAGTACAATTTGGAAAGGGATGTTCTGATTCACATCATCGAACGAAATCGATCGAGTGGACAGTTCGCATTTGACGAAGTCTAGTTACTAGACTGGACTAGACTAGGAGTGTGGACCCTCCTTTAGTTTAAGAATTTATAAGATCCGCTTCTGGACGATACTAAGGATGAGCTCAGATGACTATTTTATGATAATTGTGTTCATAATGATCAACCTAATTCCTAATGACTTTATTTCTTGCTGACTTGCTATCAATTTGTTAGAAATTTTAGGAGGATTTCTCTTTTCCATCTTAATTCAAATTTGATGAACCTGAGTATTTTTTATTATTATTATTATTATTATTATTATTATTATTATTATTATTATCATTATTATTATCATTAAACATTATTATTATTATATTATTATTATTATTATTATTATTATTATATTATTATTATTATTATTATTATTATTATTATTATTATTATTATATATTATTATTATTATTATTATTATTATTATTATTATTATTATTTATTATTATTATATTATTATTATTATTATTATTATTATTATTATTAATTATTATTATATTATTATTATCATCATTATTTTATTATTATTATTATATATATATTGATTATTATATGAACAAGGTAAGAGTATTTATATGTAGCTTCTGAGTACATGCAAGGAGTCAATTCAAACTATCTTACATGAACTAATAGTTAAAATTAGTTGTTTAAAAATTGCTGCGAACGATGTGACATGTTTGAAGGATGACACTCTTTTCCTACAGGATCTTGAGTCTTGCAGTTTGGTTCACTTCAAGTCTCTCAAGATTTCTTTAAAACATTTTGATGTTAACGCCTTCACCTCGAAATGACAATCCGGAAATGATAGTGATGTTGGTCAGATTTCCATGTTCCTTTTCATATCTCTTTCATCTCTTCAATTACTACCTGAAGTTTTCAACTTCCGTTTTCCTGGATGTTATGTGTTAGAGTGTACTGCAACATCCAATCATTATAGCGAGAGATTTATTACTCTTTTTTTATTGATGAAGACTATAACAGGTCGTATTTGTTATGGTCTACAGTTTGTCCGTCAATATTGTTCTATCCCAATACAGCAGATGAATCTCTGGATTCCAGTACGGCTATATTATTATTATATTATATTATTATTATTATTATTATTATTAGGTATTATTAATTATTATTATTATTATTGATTATTATATAATTATTATTAATCACCATCAGTCATCATCATCATCATCATCCATCAATCATGCATCATCATCATCATCATCATCATCATACATTCATCATCATCATCATCATCATCATCATTATTAGTAATTATTATTATATTATGATATTATATTATAATTATTACCTTATTATATTATTATTATTATTATATCTTGATATCTATGCTATTAATTTATTATTATTATTTATTATTATTTATTATTCAATCTTATTATTATTATTATTATGATTATTATTATTATTATTATTATACCTCATTACTTTTTATTGAATAAATTCTCAGGGTAAGTGGTAAGCTATTTTTGACAATTAAATTTTCTGTAATCCTGTATTTTTCCAACTTGAGTAGGTACTAAGGTAGGGTACTGTAGTTTAGCAAGAAGAATTCTCCGTATTCCTTTCTGTGGCAGGAGGTTCCGAGTTGAAGTCTTGGGCGGGGTAGAAGTGTTTCTCTCCAGAGCCCGGAGCGGATTTTTACTATGGTCTTATCGTCCCGAAATCGAAAGAGAGAAGGAGACAGGATAGGCAGAAAGCCAGCGTTCCGGGAACCGAACATTACTCCCATTAGGATAGAAATCCGCCCCGGCGGGAATCCGAACCCGCGGCCTAGCGCTTAACAAGGCAGACGCACTACCAAGCTAAGCCTAACTAGGCTGGCTTGATTTTATCTTAAACAGATAATGGTTCGTTCTCAAAACGCTGCTTAAGACTGGCTTTCTCCTGTCTGTCTTCCTCTTCCTCTTACGCCTTTGGGATGGATCCATTATTGATTCTTTAGCACAGTAATCTCATACTATTAAATATATTGGAAGTTATATCCATGTAAGTCGCTATAACGTAATAGTGTGACAAGTTTTAGAATCATATGATTCCTTTAGATGCATTATAATATTTACAGAAGGAAAGGTAGTCAACGTGGCGGAGGAATAGGAAATGCCATTTATTAACACAGACACTACCTGCAGCGTAAGAGCAGCAGATATTCAAAGCAGAAATATACTCAAGCAACTAAGATGGCAATGAATTTATTGTCAGATCACCAAATAAATGTTTATCTGCAAATATTCATAAAAATTACTTTTGACGCAGGTAATGTGTAAAAAAGTGGATATTATGATTACAAGCGGCGAGCTCTAATTGTCGTATCATAATTACCTAAAGAGTTGCTCCGATGATTAAAGTCCAGGAGCATTAAGACGAGAAGAGAAGGACGAATATGGGTACTTACAAGCATCTTACAACCTATTAGACTTAATATAAGAAATATTCTCATAGTTTGGTCTACAAATTAATTTATCTAGGCAATTATGCTCGGAGCATTAGTGACATAAAACACAATGCCACTGGAAAAGGTGTTAAGACGAAGTAAGTTTTAAGTTGTATCACAGCGATCTTAACTGACTCCTGTACATCACAGAGCACCCTTTCATCCGACTGGGCCTTCCTTGGCTGGCATTCGCCACCCTGATTTATTATTGTCGCATGTCGCTGCTTCAGATGTCCGTGGATGCTTGTTTTAATTCTGAACTCAATTGACGAGGGTCACTTGATACGTTGTATGTTTAGACTAAATTTGCTGATAGCATTTACACTAGATTTTGGATCAGGTCAGGATTGTGGCATAAGGGTGCCGAAAAATAATTACCGGGTTATCCGCTTGCTGGCTTCATATCAAATAATCATATAAAACGAACGATACCGTCCACCGCATTGTAGCCCGAAACCAAATGCCAGTTCAAAGCACCCGTATTAAAACCTCTGCTGCGCGACCTC
>NW_007377758.1:68465-156903 GCF_000475195.1 Diaphorina citri
CAAGCGAGAGCAAAATATAAAACGTAGGAAAAGTTTTGCTGGCCTCAAACTGTGTTCCCCGTGTATTTCTTATGGGGGTATTTCATTGGGGTATAACCATCAAATCTTTGATGTTTGATGTTGTATATGTTTGATGTTGTATATATTATGTCCCTTCTTGATTGGAATTGGGTGTCGTTTACCATTTATTTGTATAATTATTATTAGATATTATTTGACCTACTTGTACAACTATTATAAAACTACAATGTTGAAAATAAATTAGAATTAGTATGAGTGAGTGAGTGAGTGAATCAGTCAGTCAGTCAGTCAGTCAGTTACACAAGGGGCTGTATATATTTAGGATTATCATTATTGTAACAGATCTAGTGGTGGATGTGAAGAGAAACTGGCGAGATGACAAGTGTTCTCAGATAAGACAGATAGTTCTCCCGCTAATTCATAATAGTGCTTACTTATACATACTGCTCGCATAGGACTGAAAATTCCCTTTACTGCAGCAGTAAGCTACTACTATTACTGTGGTCAAAGTCTCAAATCATACTAAGGATAAAATTACATACCGTGCGAGGGTCTTGACCACTACACTACCAAGGCAGAAGTAGGTACTATAGAGGATATGGAGGGAATGTAAAAGATTTTTGATGAAACAAAAAATGTACAGAAGAAAACGCCCACGTTGGTGTGCCAAATTTAAAATCCGATAATTTTTAGTACATTTTGGAAAGGGATGTTCTGATTTACATCATCGAACGAAATCGATCGAGTGGACAGCTGCGGGGTTAAAGGGACTTTTTAGTCTCATTCCGGCAGTTTAAGCAGGGTATATTCTTGTTTACCCCTGCGTAGCTTTTGCTCGTCTGTAGCGTTGGTTGGCTGGTTATTTTGTTTTTCAAAACTTTGCTATTCCATTCTGTATCAATTTATCTGACATGTGACCATAGGTTCAAACTTCAAACATTTTGAACAACAAAAAAATTCCTCCTTCTACCTCACATACATAGAACCTTCACTTATAGGAAGGGGAAAAGAGTTGGTATCAGGTACCCTAATAAATTCGCTGTTGAAAGTGTATCCTGAAATTGAAGAAGTAACTGAAGAGAGGGAATGTTGTGTTATGATACTTTAATATAAATAAAATAAATAATATCTACCGAGCAATTTCTCTTTTGTTGCAAGGGTTTCATGAAGTAAAATGAACTCATCCTTAAGATAATCAGGAATCCCCCACAAAAACACAAATGTGAAAAAAAGGCTAAGTTCCTATCCAAAAATGTCGGCCCTTAAAAGTGGTGAGATCAGAAAATTAAGGCCAAGTCTGCATTCCCAATTTTTCGAGTCTGCTGAAAATGCTGGATCTCAATTCCTTCAACTTTCTCTTAATTTCAACTTTGCAATGTTTTCCTTTTATTTTCATGTTAATATAATATGGAGAGGAAAGAAGAAGAAGAAGAAGAAGAAGAAGAAGAAGAAGAAGAAGAAGAAGAAGAAGAAGAAGAAAGAATTCAATTCAATTGATGAATTAAATTGAATTGAATTGAACAACAAGAACAAGGAAAGCAATTGGATTGAGGAGACAAAAAAAAAAAAAAAATAAATAAACAACAATAATAACACCTCAGAGTAACAAGCGTGCGAATCTAATTGAGTAGACTGTTATGATAAACAACAATAATAACACCTCAGAGTAACAAGCGTGCGAATCTCTTGGCCATTCGAATAACATATAGGTTAGTTTGGTTTGGATTAGGTAGGTATCGTACCTACGTACCTACGAAATACATACCCAGCTAGTGATCAAGTTAAGTTCAGTCATTCCATCTTAGTACTACCAGTAAGTTCCACATAAAATAGTAACCAAATGAATATACGTTACCTGAAAGCCATAGGCCTTTACACCAAGATTTAACCCGGAAGGGATCGGTGCGAACGAAATGCAAGTGTTAAAGCACCTAATGGGGGGGGGGAAGAGTGTAAAGATCGCTTGGACTTTCGGGCCTTAAAAGGTTAGGACTCAAATTTGGTCCTCTAAAAAAGAAACAATAGGTACAAGGTAAAATCAAATTGAGGATAACCACGGTGATTTTTTCGGTGATTTAAAATAAGTGAAATATTTTTGTTGTTATTATTATGACTGGGCAGAGAAGGAGAAGAAAGAAATGTATTTATCAACGAGCATCTTACGAAAAAGATTCAAATACATATACCTACATAATGTTTGAAATAAGAAAATTGAAGAAAAAGAATACAAATACCTATGCTGCCGAAATGGAAAGATATTCATAAGAAACTAACGAAATATGATTGTAAGTTTGATGAAAAAATAAAAAAATATAGGTCATCGCGACAAAGTTCAACTTCCAGGCCAAAATGTGACCCAAAGTCGGCCAAAAATTTCGAATTTCTTGAATAACTCGCGAACGGCTGACTTTAGGAAATTTTAACCTAGCCTATAATCACCGCCATAAAAATATGAACCTGTGTACAAAATTTCAAGTTTCTACGACTTAACGTTTAGACGCCAACCTTTTACGGACAAACAAACAGAAAACCTTTCTTATTAATAAGATAGAAGTCAAAAGCTGAGAAATGTGCGATTCTGGCCTTTGTAGCTAATAGTGCAAGCTTTGTAAATTGGAAACAGGAAAAATGACAGTTCTATTATTTTATAAACTAGGCTAATACCCGGCCATGTTGTCGTCAAACAACAACTCAATACGAGAAGGAACTCACAAAACAAAAAATGATATGATATGTACACATCGATTTCAATCGTAGGAACAAGAAGTTATATTTATACCGTCGAAGATTTGGCTCTAGAGCACGTGAGTGTCTGAAATCTTGTTCATTTGTGTCTTAAAAAAAGCTGAAGACATAAAACGGAAACACGTTCTAGACCACTTAAAAGTGATGGCTAAAGAACCATCGAAATTAGGTAGTAAAACACTAGATTCATCTGGTCAGGTCGAACTCCTGACCAGATTAATGGAAAAGAATGCCTCAGGAATTGACTCTGCCCCTGAGTTAGGATTTCGTCAATATTTATTTACTCGGCTGGGATTGAACCCACGCCCTCCTGTTTACCAGGCGAGCGCCTTGACCACTACACCACCGAGGCAGGTAATATTTCACAGAAAGCCAAAGAAGAAGGGAAAAACCTAATAAGTTTTAGTCCGAAGTTTAAAATTTCGTATTTCCTAGCAGCAATAACCTAACGGACTTCAAACCAAAACTATTCCTCTAAAAGCCTATGACGAAGACGACATTGAAAGAAGAATGATACTATTCATAGCCCATACTTTGCATTACTTACCTTTATTGTATTGATTATTATAAATAAAGTGGATATATTCGATAACTCATGTGGAAAACCGAAAACGCATACACTCTGTATAGCCTCTAGCATCTCATGAGGCGTTCATATTTCAAACCATCTGCCCCGTGGCATGTTGAATGTCCTCTCGGATACACCGTGACGACTCTTACACATCCAAAATCACGCTAAGTGACGAAGCTATCAACACCATCAGCAGAATCCTTCCAAGAGACACGTCTCTGGTAGGATAGTGGTGCTCAAACCAATTTCAATTTGCTTTCTGTGTCCGTGAGATAGCCATGGACATATACATATCAAAAACACGCTAAGCGACACATATTATAATTTTACACAGAAACGCAGGTTCTCGTTTCTTCACATTTTCCATCTCTGAAAGTATAAATACAACTTCCCAAATCTTGGCCAGCATCTAAGAGCTATGTCTAACTGATGAGTACAAATAAGAACGAAACGTGTCCTAGGCTGCTCACAGATGTCTTGCTAAAAGCAGATAGTAGAAGACCACCCTTTTTCGGTGGAAACGCTCGGGCCTTAGTGTGACAATGCGAAGGTGTTCATAAAAGATCTTGCACAGCTACACAGATTTGTTTAACCCCTTTATGATGATGATAATGATGATATATAGGTACTTTATTTGTAATAATAATTGTTACAATTGGTTTTGTGGTTGGCCAAAAATAAATTACAATTAACATGAAAAAATTAATTCTAAAAATAGGGCAAACTGTCGAGAAAAAAAAAAAATATTAATAATAATCATAAAATAAATACTGAACACAAGCAATACATACTTACTTAAAATGAAAATGAATGAAAGAAGAATACAGAACAGAAAATGGATCAATAATGGATCAATGGATGGAACAAATTTGGTTTATAACCATTATAACTGATAACTAACTATTATACAGGGTTTTCCAAGATGAAATTCCTCTCTCTCGCTACTTTCATGTAATAGGATATAATATTATCCAAGATCACGTTGTTTGTACTGTCGTAGTTGAGCTTTATTAAATCCAAAAAAGAAACGCGGTCCAAAATCTCCGTCCCCAGGTAACTTTTACGTACATTTTTAAAAACGGTACAGCAAAAGAAGAAATGCCAAATAAAGTCTGAATCTCTCGCGTTACAAATTGAACAAAGATTTCTCCCCTCGACCCTTAAACCCCTTTATGAAATACTGTCCTAAATAATAAGTAATGCCGACCACTCACACCCCTTTTGTCAGACTAAAAGTCGGAAGCTTTTTCCACCATACAGGTTTTGTCAGTCCGAGGGTGTGTGGCAGGTCAAAAAACGTGTCCACACATAGTTGACGCCCGTCGATCGACGGTGGACATGACTAGGTGTGGACTGTGGACACACTTTTATACAATAAGTTTAGGACACACTGTCCTTGGACAACTGCAACAGTTCTCACTCTTGCGCTCAGGATCCCAATATAAACATGTCCTACCTTGATTGAGGCTTTGACAGGCACTCTGCATGTTCGGATTTTATTTAGATCGGGCACTGGACAACTGCAACAGTTCTCACTCTTGCGCTCAGGATCCCAATATAAACATGTCCTGCCTTGATTGAGGCTTTGACAGGCACTCTGCAACAAAGAGATTCTCTTTGACAGTGCCTCCTCATGTTCCTTCATTCCTCCGGGGTACAGTTTCTATATTTATGATACTGCTCCAGTTCAATGGAACACGACATCAGGCTGATATTTCTCGAAAATTAATTCCATAACTGTTTTTTCATTATTGTGAATCGCTGATTGAATTGCGCGCATCAGGGTCTGGGTGGATTTGAGGAGAGGGACGTAACTCGGGCTTCAATTTTCTTTTTCTGTAGCCGAGGCCGGATAATTGCAACTTTTCTCCAAACTTCCGTACAATTTTCAAAATTAAATCCTCTCCCATATTAAAATAATAAAAAAATCCTCATCCAAGGTGAACATGGAAACGTGCGGAATTCCTACTCAAAGAGTTTTTTGCAAGGCAGACGCACTACCAACTAAGCTAACTAGGCTGGCTTGGATTTTATCTTAAACAGATAATGTTCGTTCTCAAAACGACTGGCTTAAGACTGGCTTTCTCCTGTCCTGTCTTCCTCTTCTCTTCGCTTTTGGGATGATAATTATTATGACCTTTTTACACAGTTTCCTCTATACTTTTTGTTGTAAGTTTGTTCCTTCTGTCAAACCTCCAAGGCAGACGCACTACCAACTAAGCTAACTAGGCTGGCTTGGATTTTATCTTAAACAGATAATGTTCGTTCTCAAAACGACTGGCTTTCTCCTGTCCTGTCTTCCTCTTCTCTTCGCTTTTGGGATGATATTATGACCTTTTTACACAGTTTCCTCTATACTTTTTGTTGTAAGTTTGTTCCTTCTGTCAAACCTCTTTTTAAAAAAAAAAGTTTCATAACAATAGCTGCCAAGTTTGATCTATGTAGATCGAAGTATAAATCACAAAATGGTTCAAGTGGACCGAGTCTTGGTCAAGTATTCAAGTACCTGACTGCAATATTCAAGCAGTCAAAACTGGATGGAATGGCTTTATTGCAGATCACATTGTTTTCATTACGATGCAGTGGTGTAGTGATATTTTTAAAAAGGGGAGCTCTAAATGTTTGACATAGTTGACGGTCGTCGATCGATGTGGATAGACGTCGAAAGACGGCCGCGGTCGACTATGAGTTTACACACCTTAAAACCTATTAGGTACTGTTCAGAAAAATTCTCTGGCCCTACAAAGGGGCAATTGCTCGAGCATCATAAACACGTTGCCCTCTGGAAAGGTGTTAGACGAAGTATTTTAAGTTTTTAACATTTAATGAACTTGTACATAAGAACACCTTCATGAACTAGCCTTCTTGGCTGATTCGCCACTGATTTATTATTGTGATGTCCTGCTTAGAATTCCGTGGATGTTGTTTAAATTTGAACTCAATTGACGAGGGTCATTTGATAACGTCTGGTATGTTTGACTAAATTTGCTGATACATTTAACTAGATTTGGATCAGGTAGGATTGTGGCTAAGGCGTGCCGAAAAATAATTATCCTTGCTGGCTACAATTATCAAAAATAATATAAAACAAACGTAACATGATCTCGAGTCTTTGCTCATTCTTATATATTATTGTTCTTCTTTATCAAGGATTTCACCTTCTTCATTTTCTTCGTTGTCTTCTTCTTCTTCTTCTTCTTCTTCTTCTTCTTCTCGCCGTAGATTTTAATAATTCTATATGTTTGTACAAATAAGTCGATCCAACAGGAGATTTTGATGACTATTATTATTATTATTTTCCTGTCTTCTTCTCCTTCTCCTTCTCCTCCTCCTTCTTCTTCTTTCTTCTTCTTCTTCTTCTTTCTTCTTCTTAAGTCTTTGCTCATTCTTATATATTATTGTTCTTCTTTATCAAGGATTTCACCTTCTTCATTTTCTTCGTTGTCTTCTTCTTCTTCTTCCTCTTCTCCTTCTCCTTCTCCTCCTCCTTCTTCTTTCTTCTTCTTCTTCTTCTTCAAAAGAGTCTGACTGAGGCCTACAATTAACAGAACTACATAGAAAGAACATGGTCAGTTGGACATGGTCAAATTTCAACAAATAAGAGCATGGAAATGATGCCACCTGCCAAATTGTTGCACCATTATGCATAATAAAAACTTAACAGGCGTTCTTATTTACCATTTGGAAAAAAATGCATGGTAAAATAGTACAGCCCAACATCAGAATTATTTTGAAAGGGCTATACGGTTACTGACATGCATAATAAAAACTTAACAGGCGTTCTTATTTACCATTTGGAAAAAAATGCATGGTAAAATAGTACAGCCCAACATCAGAATTATTCTGAAAGGGCTATACGGTTACTGATCATCGTGTAAACACCACTGGCGTCCAGTTGAAGACTACAGCTGTGAGTTAGCAAGTGATACCAAAAAGAAGAGCTTGGTGTACTCTTTCCAGCGATGTAAAAGTAAAATAAAAAAATTGAAGAGAAAAATGTGAAAAAAAAAAGAACTTGAATCAAAAACTCCTTTTGGCTAAGTAAAGTAAAACGACGAAGGCTAGAGTTAGCAAGTGATACCAAAAAGAAGAGCTTGGTGTACTCTTTCCAGCGATGTAAAAGTAAAATAAAAAAATTGAAGAGAAAAATGTAAAAAAAAAAGAACTTGAATCAAAAACTCCTTTTGGCTAAGTAAAGTAAAACGACGAAGGCTGAAAATTATGACTTAGTCCGGTTAGTTAGTTACTCATTTCTATTAGAATCCACGGCCTCAAAAGTCATTAACATATCCGTGTTGCAAAACTCTGGTAATGTTTAACACGAAACGAGAATTACATCTTCAGTCGGAAATGGTCAGTACAACAGTTACTAGGTAGGGTGAGTTGGGGTAATTTTGAGTCAAGCGCAATTTTGAGACATACTTACCTAACCTGTCATCCTTCTTCAGTCGGAAATGGTCAGTACAACAGTTACTAGGTAGGGTGAGTTGGGGTAATTTTGAGTCAAGCGCAATTTTGAGACATACTTATAACCTAACCTGTCATCCCATGCTGAGCCGCTGAGGGAGATAACAAGACTCAACAACGAATTCGTTTGGAAAGAGAAACATGATGAAGCGTTCAGTAAGTTGAACAACATGATAGTAGAAACCAGTCTGTTGAAATATTTCGACGTCAACAGTCAGATATACATCCAAACTTACGCATTAAAGGTCTCAAATGTTGTATATTGGCTTTGATTTTGGTCATCTTGATTTAAAGTTCAATAATACAGTTCTGATATCACGGTCATCAGAGGTTCTTCTTGAATCAAACATCAAATGACATGCTAATCAAGTACAGAAGTCACTCCCCAGATGGTCAGTTCCATCCATGTGCTAACTGAAAGGCTGTCAGTAAAGTTCCACTTTACTTACAGCCGACAGGGGCGACCTTTGGGCTGGATCAGAGCTAGATCATGGCCATTATGCGAGCTACAAGTATAGGGGCTCGCTCAAGATTTATATCAGAAGAGGGTGTCTTCGGGTATTCCTGTATTGAAATTTGACTATTTCAGTTATCTATTGAAGATAAACAATCAGTAAAAATGGATCAACGTACTACCCAAAACGACACAGCATACTTTTCAGATAGAATTTCGAAACTTTAAAGTAGGTGTCTGTTGTATATTTGATACATACAGTATTGTTATAATTTTGCAAAAATTTTGCAACCACCCAGTACCTATGATTGGTTTCGCTAGGAAACATTCAACAATATAGAAAAACACTTTTCCCAGATCTATCCATATTTTTCAATCAATATCTTCCTGTACTAAACAAATCCTTAATGTTTTCAATCCTTCAAAAAGACACAATAGCGTCTCAAAATTACCCCAGCTCTCCCTACTATCCTGAAATATCTTTCCAGTTTCAATAATTATAAACATCCAACTCATTCAATTCTTCATTCAGGTGCAAGGTGCAATGGGAGTCATCAACTAAACCATTGGGTTATTGGACTTCTTAGGATTCTTGAAGCCTGATGCACACGCCACGATTGCAGACCTTTCTTATTTATACTGCTCGCATAGGACTGAAAAGTCCCTTTACTCCAGCAGTAGGCTACTACTATTATTGTGGTCGAATTCTCAAATTATTTTGAGGATAAAATTCCATACCTCGGGTGGGATTGAACCCACGCCCTCCTGTTTACCAGGCAAGCGCCTTGACCACTACACCACCGAGGTAGTTTGTACGACAAATTTCTTTCCCCTTTGGTATTGCACCCACACCCTCCTGTTTACTAGGCGAGCGTGCACTTCATCACTACTTCAGGTATGTAGCCTACTAGGCTTAAATCTGTGTCACATAGTGGACGGCCGTCGATCGATGTCGACTAAAACTGTCTACACTGCCCTCGACAACATAGATCGCACATGCAACCGCACGTTCGACTCCACTTACGTATACACTTAATCACTTAATATATTTTTTCATATGCCTACCACCTTTCTTTATTACTTTCTATTACCTTTACGTATAGGGAACCTATACAAGGTAATGAGAAAGTATTGCAATCGGTCCAAATTTTTTCTTGTTTGTCTTTGATGCATTAGTTTTCTGCATTTTTTATTCGATGTAAAAAAAGCATTTGAAAAAAGATTCAATTCGTGTGTGGACACAGCTTAACAGTAAAAAAATCCGAACCGCATGGAATCTGCAAGTATTGTCAGAATCATAACAAACATCACCCGTATTCTAAAAGATGCCCATGTAAGGAATGCACCATTCATCGCGACTATTATAAGTTCTATTATGCGAAGACCAATAGATTGGAAGTTCAGGGTTAAAAATCAGTGAACGTAAGCTATAATGAACCAGGCAAGGAAGACGATGATTCAACCCTTTGATACTCGAATGGCCAGATGATCACCGTCGATAATTGATAGGCTCTAATCTGTGGCACAAGCTCCGGCTTTTACGAATGGGTAAACCATTCAAAAAAAAAAAAAAAAAAAAAAAAAAATGGCTATAATTAAATTCAGACATTGTGTCATCTATATTAGAGACGGATTTGGCACCCGATACTTTGGTGACGTCATTCTATCTAATGGAACCAATCATAACGATTATAGACAGTATAAACATAGGAATAGACTGAATAGACAGTATAGACACAGGATATTGAAAACAAACACAACATCAGTGATGTATGGAAGAACGGTAAAAGCTATGCCTATGCGACTATTAACTGGAATGAAACATTAAGCTGTGTGCACACATAGTGGACGCCATCGATCGACGACGTGAAGAGCTGAATCTATGTTGTCGACTGTCGAGGCAGTGTACAGTTTCAGTCGACGTCGATCGACGACGTCTTGTCAGTCTCAGGATATTGAAAACAAACACAACATCAGTGATGTATGGAAGAACGGTAAAAGCTATGCCTATGCGACTATTAACTGGAATGAAACATGCTGTGTGCATACATAGTGGACGCCATCGATCGACTACGTGAAGAGCTGAATCTATGTTGTCGACTGTCGAGGCAGTGTACAGTTTCAGTCGACGTCGATCGACGGCGTCTTGACAGTCCCTTCCAGACAGCCCGATTGTGTACATCAGTATGCTTCTCAGTACATGGGCGAAAAGAAGTTACTTCCAAATCAGGTGCTTAGGTCAACACGAGAACACAAACTTATGGGTTATGGACCCAGCCTTTGGTCTTCGCTTAAATGGCTGTTTGCCCCACTTAAAGACTCGGCTGGGCTTTTTGTGCATGATTACAGTAAAGACTTTGGTGTTAAATTTTGCTCTCGCTGTTTCTTAGCCCATCTTTCCTCGCACCCTGTATATAGTTGATGATACAATTTACAAAGAGATTGGTCTTCGCTTAAATGGCTGTTTGCCCCACTTGAAAGACTCGGCTGGGCTTTTTGTGCATGATTACAGTAAAGACTTTGGTCTTAAAGTTTCTTAGCCCATCTTTCCTCGCACCCTGTATATAGTTGATGATACAATTTACAAAGAGAGTCAGGTGCTTAGGTCAACACGAGAACACAAACTTATGGGTTATGGACCCAGCCTTTGGTCTTCGCTTAAATGGCTGTTTGCCCCACTTGAAAGACTCGGCTGGGCTTTTTGTGCATGATTACAGTAAAGACTTTGGTCTTAAATTTTGCTCTCGCTGTTTCTTAGCCCATCTTTCCTCGCACCCTGTATATAGTTGATGATACAATTGACACACTTTTATACAATAAGTTTAGGACACACTGTCCTTGGACAACTGCAACAGTTCTCACTCTTGCGCTCAGGATCCCAATATAAACATGTCCTGCCTTGATTGAGGCTTTGACAGGCACTGAGTTTTTTGCCATCGACACATGACATACGGGAAACAGAAGAATTGTCCAGAAAGAGATCCCGCCAGTAGTCCAAGACAGTCTTCTTGCGGGGGGGGAGTATGTTTGCGCCGCTCATGAGTTTTTTGCCATCGACACATGACATACGGGAAACAGAAGAATTGTCCAGAAAGAGATCCCGCCAGTAGTCCAAGACAGTCTTCTTGTGGGGGGGAGTATGTTTGCGCCGCTCACACAGTCGTCTGACAGAGACTTTCATATGATCAGAAAGCTATGTAAGTATGCAAGACATTAATTTCAAATAACTACTCGAAGAGCTCCTACTTGTTGTATTTACTAAAAGAAAGCATAAAGGAACTACTCAAGTATTCTGTCAAAAAAATGATGCGAACATCAATTAAAACAACCTAACAATGGGAAAGTTTCCAAGAGGCAAGATCCGCAGATCTTATCACATCTTTAAAACTGTCCTATGTAAGTATGCAAGACATTAATTTCAAATAACTACTCGAAGAGCTCCTACTTGTTGTATTTACTAAAAGAAAGCATAAAGGAACTTCTCAAGTATTCTGTCAAAAAAATGATGCGAACATCAATTAAAACAACCTAACAATGGGAAAGTTTCCAAGAGGCAAGATCCGCAGATCTTATCACATCTTTAAAACTGTCCATCAGATCTTTAAAACTGTCCCTGAGACATTAGAGGACAATCTCAAATGTCAACAAGACGTGTAACAAACGTTTGATTACTTATCATAAATTTCCAATTGTATCGATCCGATCTTACTGGAGCATCTTCTCCTTTATGTATTCGTTCGGTGTTTTTGTCGATCAAATTATTCCGAAGTTCTTCTCTTTTTGTAACAAACGTTTGATTACTTATCATAAATTTCCAATTGTATCAATCCGATCTGACTGGAGCATCTTCTCCTTTATGTATTCGTTCGTTGTTTTTGTCGATCAAATTATTCCGAAGTACCCTGCTTGTTTTTATTGATTGCTCTTTGTTTGATTGTGGTTCTGACCTTTTTGATGTCGCTGCGAGACAATGAAGCGATTGAACCAGATTTCAAACATTCTTCGACGAAGGTGGACGTAAAGCCTTCGAGCGTGATGTGATCTTTGGGTGAATAGCTGTCATACCGAAATATTTATTGCGTACATCTTCCATATAGGTTATATGTTTACTAATATATGTTAGAAATAGAATTTATTTGAGACAGAGAGGTATGTCAGGTATGACTTCAACAGAGTTAGTTGATGAGGATGATGGTGTAGAGAGCGCGACCCCATGCACAACCCCGCGAAGCCCCGGGTGCGCGCAGCGCGACCGTATACGCAACTCCGCGTAGCGAACAAGCGAAGCCCCCCTCCCGAGTGCGAGTTTATTTTATTTTTCTCCTTGATTGTGGGGTTGATCATAGGAATGGTTTCCTGGGAATTTTCTACTGTGAACACCTTAGAGTGTATTCTTTGTGTTTTTCATAAATTTCAGCATCTGCATTAAAGCCAGTAGTAATAGTTGTATTCTTTCTTTTTCTTCTTCTTCTTCTTTTAGACGCTTAGTTCTTTGGTGAGTGGAACTTTGGATTGAATGTGTATTCGACAAAGAATTGAGTAGACTGTTATGGCCAGTTTCTGGTTTCGATATGAAATTAGTTTTCGTGTTAAAGAAATGCCGAAAAACGCTGAAATTCTGTTTCGTGTTAATATAGGCCGGGCGGTGCTGCGAAATCTTGACGTTCGCGCGCCTCCCGGCGCGCTTGATGTAAAAGAATCAAAATGTCACACGTTCACTCTTGAGATCGAGTTCAAGAGTCGTTCTGGGTTCGATCCCCAGACTGGGTGTATTATTAGACCTTTGAAATTCTTAATAAATAAATAAATGAGACATTTTGACCGCCCTGAGTCCAATGTACTTTTTATGGCACTCTGTGTCGGTATAATAATTTTCCTCCTCTTCTATTTATTAATCTATTTTAATCTTTCTATTTACGTACTCAATCTTTCTATCTAGGTACTCAGCTGTAGGAGATTATATTTGTTGCAGGTATATTGTGAATGTGTACTGAGTGGAATAGTGGTGTGGGTATACTGGAGGTGTATGTTGTGCGACTGTAAAAGTATTAGTATGGGTAGGTGTATGAGTGCGTGTAGGTGTAGGTACATATATGAGTGTGGGTAGATGTATGAGTGTGGGTATGTGTATGAGTGTGGGTATGAGTATGAGTGTTTTAAAAAATCAATTACAAACTATTTCTGTTAGTTATAGAAAATATCAAATCAACTATAGAAGTATCGAAACAGAAGGATGAAAAAATGTTATGATAAAGGAGCCAAGGCCCTAAAGCCATTGAAGCTCAATGAAAATATTCTTGTCCAAAAGAAGCCTGGGTGACCAGTTGCAACCAGCTACAGTTTGTAAATTACCTTCTGAGTTGAATTCTAAAAGAGCCTATCAGATTGTTACTCCTGATGGGTCATATTATGTTAGAAATAGAATTTATTTGAGACAGAGAGGTATGTCAGGTATGACTTCAACAGAGTTAGTTGATGAGGATGATGGTGTAGAGAGCGCGACCCCATGCACAACCCCGCGAAGCCCCGGGTGCGCGCAGCGCGACCGTATACGCAACTCCGCGTAGCGAACAAGCGAAGCCCCCCTCCCGAGTGCGAGTTTATTTTATTTTTCTCCTTGATTGTGGGGTTGATCATAGGAATGGTTTCCTGGGAATTTTCTACTGTGAACACCTTAGAGTGTATTCTTTGTGTTTTTCATAAATTTCAGCATCTGCATTAAAGCCAGTAGTAATAGTTGTATTCTTTCTTCTTCTTCTTCTTCTTCTTCTTCTTCTTCTTCTTCTTCTTTTAGACGCTTAGTTCTTTGGTGAGTGGAACTTTGGGCGACATTGAAAGAAGAATGATAAGAAAGGTCCGGTAATGCGATTCCCACGTTTGCTATTCCAGAGGTTAGTAATGTTGGAGGAAAAAAGAAATCAAAATCTTGTAAAACATTTGTTAGAATGTCGTCAACAACAAATCAATGCAAGAAGGAACCCAGAGAAGAGAAGAATATGATAAAGGAGTTGATAATGGCGAGCGAAGAATAATGACTAGAGAAATAATAAACGATGGACAACATAAACAACGATTAAACAATGATTGTTTACACTGATTTTCTTGATTCTTTATTATACCCGTTCCTTGAAACACTCACTGGTGCGAAGTATACAGAGTGTAAAGATCGCTTGGACTTTCGGGCCTTAAAAGGTTAGGACTCAAATTTGGTCCTCTAAAAAAGAAACAATAGGTACAAGGTACTTATTTACTTCAAACCTAATAAAGTTTTAGTCCGAAGTTTAAAATTTCGTATTTCCTAGCAGCAATAACCTAACGGACTTCAAACCAAAACTATTCCTCTAAAAGCCTATGACGAAGACGACATTGAAAGAAGAATGATAAGAAAGGTCCGGTAATGCGATTCCCACGTTTGCTATTCCAGAGGTTAGTAATGTTGGAGGAGAACTTTGGATCTTAATCTTCTGGACCCAGCTTCGTCTATGACTTTAATAAATTTATGATTTTTATTGGTCTCTCCAAACACAATCTAATGAGAAACTTTAGCTTCTCCTCTGGGTAACAGACTGTTTCCATTGTCTCGAATTACTTTCGTATATTTCTCTAATTTTACATTGGTTTTTGCATGTCTTTATTTTTTATTTCTTCTTATTATTAAAACCATTTTTATTGTAATAACTTTCGTCCTGTGAGGTCAGCTTAAACAATTACTCAGGTCGTTATTTTTATTGCTCATTAAAGAACATTAAATTGTTTGAGAATATTGGGCAATAAATTTTACTGGCGGACGATTGAATTAAAGTAGACATAAAAAACACAGTTTCTATTGTGTGTTATGGTTGTAGGTTTGTAAATGGGTTTGGAGCTTGGGTATTTATTGGATAGTAAGCTACTTTTGAGCACACTTATGGATAGGATTATGGGCTTTTTCATCTCAGACACAGTTTCTATTGTGTGTTATGGTTGTAGGTTTGTAAATGGGTTTGGAGCTTGGGTATTTATTGGATAGTAAGCTACTTTTGAGCAGACTTATGGATAGGATTATGGGCTTTTTCATCTCAATAGATTGAAGTTGGAGGCGCCTTTTTGCTTCAAGTATGTATTACAATATTACCTGTGCCAATTTCCTGATTGCAGATTTTCGTGAGAAACAGGCAATGAACATTTAGAGGGCAACATAATTATTAGACGAAGTGAAGATGATTTTGTAGAGAAAAGAGTTTGAGGCATGAAGTACCTCAAAATGTGACTGATAAATACATCTAAAAAGAACACGAACAATCAAAATAGGTACCTACATGTTCCAAGATCCGAACAAATGAAGTCGGACTTTTCTTTGATGCCCAAGACATTACCTCACATGAATTTCTTAATTTCTTGAAATCACCTTATCGGTGAAGTGATTTTCTACATATGTGGAAAAGGGCAAAAAAAACTATTTTGCCGCCTTGCTAATATACCACAAAGAACACGAACAATCAAAATAGGTACCTACATGTTCCAAGATCCGAACAAATGAAGTCGGACTTTTCTTTGATGCCCAAGACATTAGCTCACATGAATTTCTTAATTTCTTGAAATCACCTTATCGGTGAAGTAATTTTCTACATATGTGAAAAAGGGCAAAAAAAACTATTTTGCCGCCTTGCTAATATATGTACCAGCCATCTAATGGGAGGCAATACTACGGAATGGGTATGCTAAGATACAGACCACACGCGTCTATTGTAGCAGTTGTTTCATTGCTACGAATTATAACAAGTTGGAGTACAACATACCCCGTAATCGTACCGAGAGCGTGAATCCCAGACGTGAGGCCTAATCAATTGTTCGGGATCGAGATTGATTGAGAAATTTGATATGATTACAATAATCACACCTTCACCAACCTCGCGAGGAACATCTGGACCTGTTGAACCGTTTGGCGATCCACAGACCAACTTTACCAGGCATGGTCGTAGAAATTCAGAAGATTTCCATAATACTTCCCAAGGAATGAAAACTTCATGGTATATCTTCTGGTGTTCAGGAATTTGTCCCCTTCGATTCAATCTAATAAGTAGAATAAAAGATATTGCCATTGAAAACAATAATAAATTATTGAAGTAATTGAAGAGCATCGGAATTTCCATAATACTTCCCAAGGAATGAAAACTTCATGGTATATCTTCTGGTGTTCAGGAATTTGTCCCCTTCGATTCAATCTAATAAGAAGAATAAAAGATATTGCCATTGAAAACAATAATTATTGAAGTAATTGAAGAGCATCGGTTAAAAATAACAGGACTGCCTACCACTGATAAAAGTGTGTAGGTTTTCATGAGTTTCAAGGAGGGTATCTCATTTTGAGTTGATAAATACGAGTAATTGTCCTAAAATAATCATTCATTACTCAAAACATCAATATTACGTTGGAACCTCGACAAAGGTTATTGATCACTCCTCAAAATTTATTATCATTTTGTAAGGACATGGGAGGAGCCCAGATATGAGATACCTATTGTTTTTGGGCGACCAAAGGGTTTAAACCCCAATCCTTCCGACACCGAGAGACAGGTGCCTTTCCTATCTCACGAACACGGAATTTAGTAAGTACTTCTCAATCCCACACTTTTCAGTCCCTGTAGAGTTGTCTAATCGGCAACACGTCCCATCTCCCGGCCTCACAACATCACCTACAAAAGGTACATTCCTCGTAATCCCGTAATCACTGCCCGTAATCGTACCGAGAGCGTGAATCCCAGACGTGAGGCCTAATCAATTGTTCGGGATCGAGATTGATTGAGAAATTTGATATGATTACAATAATCACACCTTCACCAACCTCGCGAGGAACATCTGGACCTGTTGAACCGTTTGGCGATCCACAGACCAACTTTACCAGGCATGGTCGTAGAAATTCAGAAGGTCCTGGGTTCGATGCCCGCTATCGACAAATATTTGTCCTTCTTTCGATTGCAAATATTTCAACGGGATACTTTCTGGTGTTCTTGTGTTGTCCTAGCACTTAAAAGGGAAGTATTGTGTCTCTTCTCACCCATCTAATGGGAGGCAATACTACGGAATGGGTATGCTAAGATACAGACCACACGCGTCTATTGTAGCAGTTGTTTCATTGCTACGAAATATAACAAGTTGGAGTACAACATATTTCAGATAGTTTACATTGCTGACAATTGTATTATGATGGTCTTTCTCTCATTTTCTTAGATTTAGTTATTGAAGACCATCCCTGATTCTGATGTACCCATGACCATCTTGACCCCTTGCGACCAAATTGTTGTGAATTTATCGAATGGTTTGGTTTCTCTTCTTTTTCGAAACCATAACAATCGAAAATCATGTTCAAACCCATATTGTAACATCAACAATACGTTTGCTGCAATGTATCAATTTTGATACAGACGTGTGTGGAGTTTTGTAGTGGACTTATCTTGTGATGTAACACTTATTGGATACAATAACACGATCATATTGATAATGTTCTTCTAGACCTGTTGTGTGGAACAGACCAATTCAGGACCATAATACTCTTTAGATCTTCTTTTGGTGTTGTTTATGATGACATGTGGACATTCGATCTGAATCTCATTTTTATTATTTTGGGAGGATTAAGTTCTTTTAGTTCTTCAAAAGTGAAATCTTTTAGATATTTTAGAAGGAGGATTTTCGAAAGTCAATTGAATATAGAGCCGCTGAATCTACATACATAGATTTGTGAAAATTCATCTCTAGTTTGGTTGTTTTCGTATTTTGGATTCAAGCAGTTTTCGACAGTAAAGCCTGAACATTAAAAAGAGCAGCAGCCAAATAATTTGGTAACGCCACGTGAGATCAGGATCTTTACCACTCCCAGAGATCTTCTTTGGGTGGTTTGAATTCTGCTTCTTCAGTTAAATTGTTACAAGGATTAGAATTAGATAAACGACACAAATGATAAGGAAACCGTAAATCTAAAAGCATGAACCATGGGAAAAAGGAACAAAAGAAATTACTGACACTATCTGGGAGATACTGTCTAGTCATATTCTCTGAAAGCATAAAAGTTTTTAACTATGGTAAGTATCTATGAAGCTATGAACTTGGACCATCAGACCCATCAGTCTTCGGCGAAGTTGCGGACCACCTGTTGGGAATCACTGCCCTACACATCGCCTGATTGGATACCCAACAAAACCTCATCACATGTGTGAAGTCTGATCTTCAATGTGAAATATATCGTGAAGTATGATGTGGAATATATGATCCCAAGAATGCCTTGATTTCACATCTCCCACGAAGAATAATTTCTCCCTCTCGTCTCCCGTTCAATCAGTGATTGGGTTCAACGTAAATTAACCTTTGTGACACCTGTACTGCGTGGCAGATCATCCATATGGACCATCAGACCCATCAGTCTTCGGCGAAGTTGCGGACCACCTGTTGGGAATCACTGCCCTACACATCGCCTGATTGGATACCCAAGAAAACCTCATCACATGTGTGAAGTCTGATCTTCAATGTGAAATATATCGTGAAGTATGATGTGGAATATAAATATGATCCCAAGAATGCCTTGATTTCACATCTCCCACGAAGAATAATTTCTCCCTCTCGTCTCCCGTTCAAGCAGTGATTGGGTTCAACGTAAATTAACCTTTGTGACACCTGTACTGCGTGGCAGATCATCCATGATATTGACGATGTTTCTTTGCTTTGGAATAATTACTGTGAATAATTTGGTTATGATTGACTCTTTGAGTATGCTTGTCTCTTGTCTATCATGTAGGTATTCTGTAGAGGTATCTAATGTTATGAGAATGTTTAGTGGATTCATATTTAAGCTTAACAAATACTCTGGGGCAGTTGCCCCTATACCTTAGCTTCAGAGTGGGCTTTTTGTGTATGGAGTTGAGCTAGAATATTTGGTATTCATTTGACTGTCGTTGGGTCTGGTCATTTTCCGAAGCAGGGTTTGTTTCATAAAACACATCAGTGGAGATGGCACGTTGAGTGCACCAGTTTCCAATGGATGATTGAAGTTAAGCAGCGTTGGTATCAGGATGGATGACCATCAGGGCAAACGCGTGCTGCTTGCAGTCACATGTCTGCTAGTTGCTGGAACTCAAGGTCACCAAACTCTGAAGAGGCTGCTGGGTTTATTATGCAAATACCCATGATATTATCCAAAAACATGTGTTAATAACTCTGATAAATAAAGGAAATCTGAGATATAATGAAAAATAATGAGAAATTGTAAAAAAAAAAAAAAAAAATGTTCTGAGATTCGAGAACCAAAGGTCACAGTCACACCAGCATTTGAGTTATGAAGTCTTTTGAAGCTAGAGAGATCGCTTCTACAGAGAAAACTTCAAAATCAGTTGGACCTTCTCTGTGTCCGAGAAATGCGTTTTACCTGCGAAAAATCTAGCTGTACAGCGAACAATCTAACTGTAGAACGAACAACTTATTATGCAACCAAGAAAAATACATAATCCAAGTTTCACAATCGGAATTTTTCCTTCTCATTGAAAAAGTGAGGAACTAAAGATGCAAATCCAGTTCTGGGTATGTTTGGAATTTGGATCACTCTATTCTTGATATCGATGCTACGTATGATATGAATTATCGAACCTAATAATAGGTGAACTATTAATTTCCTCTGTTTTGTTGTTCATTTCATTATCCTTCGTCACTTCTTTCCATAGTTCTAGCATAGTGATTGTTTCAATTTCTTTATATTGTTCTCGTCTTGTTTCCTTTTGTGTTGAATGGCTGTTCATTTCTTTAATTAAAAATTCCAAGTGCACATCCTACCTTATCTGAATGGTGCAAGAAAATATTCTTGAGTGTGCTACCGTTGTGTTGATCAGATTTCGGTTTTGAAAGTTGATTTGTGTCAAAGCATCATATTAAATCTAGAACACTCTACTCTCACGTCAAGTGAGCTCTAGTCGCAATAACGATGGCAAATTGCTTTTAGTACGGGAGTTAAAGGTATAAATTTAATTAGCAAAGCAACTAAAGAAATACGAAAAAAACTCACGGTCTACAAAAATTGTATTCTTTTATAATTAAAAACCAAATCACGACACGCTACAACCAGATACGAGGAGAAAAACAAAAGCAGCATTTTTAATAAACTAATTTTTCATTAGAAGAAAAAGAAATAAATAAAAATAGGGATAAACAACACATAAAATAATGTGAACTCCTAATCGGGAATGCAAATCTTATCACAGAAATAAGTAGGAGCTTTGGTAGTTTAGTTGGTTTTGTACAGTTTTTTGCCTTTAGGAATCAGGATAGCACAGTGCTCATAATGCTATGTCACTAATTTGGTTTTGACATCGGTCTTGGATTTATTTTAGCATTTTTAGCCTCACTTTATCATTTTGAAAGTTTCGCAGAATTGGCTTTTGTCCACGGAAAGTTGGGATAGGTCGGATTCAACGAGGCAACGTTCTAGTCCTGGCGGAAACTCAAGAAAATTAGTTGCAGCTAAAGAAGTTACTGATTTTGTTTCAACAATATCAAGCAGCACATGTTTTGGTATCATTTGCAACACATGTTTTGGTAACAGAGCGTGGTTGGTTTTTTCTTATGGAAACGATATCGGCCGTCAAGGGCCAATTCACAAGGAGAGAAAAAAGGAATTAAAAGTTGGACTTAGTTTGCTAAAAAGCAAAAAGGACATTGAAATAACTGATCAGTATTGTGGTGGTACGGCAATTTTAAGATGATTCTTCGAAGATTTCAGGACAAAATTCAAATTACCAAAATCCATACCAAAATCCATGCAGCTATTTGAGGATCGTGTCGAATAATTTCCAACCATCTACCTATATAAATAATGAAAGAAGAAGAAGAAGAAGAAGAAGAAGAAGAAGAAGAAGAAGAAGAAGAAAAAAATGGAAAAATGAATTTCCCACGTTCTTTCGATGTTCTTCAGCAATTTGTTTATTTTCAAGGTTAGGTATGTATGTACTTCCAATTTTTTTTTTTAAAAACCAATTTTTTTCCTGTTGATTAATTAAATTATTACTTTTATCAGCAAAAACTTACAGTCCTCCAACTAAGCTCAGTAGGTGTACGAGTATGACAGGGGTAGGTAAGCACTTCCCATAATACCATTTGTAATTTTGAATATCTTACCTGTAATCAAAGCAAAACGGTTTATATTAGTTTCAATAAGTATGAAAATATTTCAGAAGATAGCCTTTTAGTTATTCATCTCACAACTCAATCACTCAATGTCAATTACCTAATTGACCTAATGCTGAACCAAATAGATCTAGATAAAGATACATATATTTTATAGAAAGAGGAATCCGAAGGATATCTTCCATTAAATATTATGAATAAATTTACCTTTACTTAAAGTTCTGGTTGACAAAATCTGTTTCTATAGTCGTATTTTTTTATGCAAATAAAACTAATAATTTCCATTTTTTTTAAGCAAATATTTTTTTTATTTTCTTCGTTTATTCGATTTATTTACAAATATTTTTTTCAAATATTTCGAATAGGATTTTTTATTTATTTGTCCGCCATGTTTTATTTAGTTTTTTTTTGAGCGGCAGTTTTTAATTTTATAATTGAGTTAAAGGTCCGACACATCATTTGTCAGTGTTGGGACAACACTTTATAAGTTCCCATTTAAAAATGCTACATATTTTTTCTCTCCTATCCATTTATATTAAAGTCAACATAATATGTTGTTACCCACAACATGTGATCTTGACTGTAATATTCTTCTTTTACCTCATGGGGAGATGATCTACATTAGTTAAAGGTCCGACACATCATTTGTCAGTGTTGGGACAACACTTTATAAGTTCCCATTTAAAAATGCTACATATTTTTTCTCTCCTAACCATTTATATTAAAGTCAACATATGTTGTTACCCACAACATGTGATCTTGACTGTAATATTCTTCTTTTACCTCATGGGGAGATGATCTACATCGATGTGTAAGGGGTCAATATGATTATGATTCCCGGCTTTGAACCGTATGCGAGACTTGACTGATAAATACTCTACATATTTTATCCGTGTTCTGAATAACAACCATTTCATTGGCTTTACAGTTCAGCCAGCAACTTCGATCTTTTTTTATACTATTTTCGCTCTTACGATGTTGCGCGCACTCTTTGCTGACTTTCATAAAAAAATGTTTTATGTATTTTCATTTGCTTTTTGTAAACCTATTCACTTTTATGAAGTGTGTTCTGTACGACTTCTTATATCGTTTCTGTGGCGTTTAAATGTTATTTGATCTCTTGACGGGTTTAGTTACACTGTTAGATATGGATGTAAGTTTCTTATGACGAGGAAAGACATCTCTATAACGAAATGTTCCTATTCAGCATTGATATCATAAAAGTATTCAGATAGAAGACAAAGTCAATTGAAATTCTGACACTATTTCTGGATTACCTCTTGTAGGGTTTGAGATATTCAGCTATTTTGATGAAAAATATGTCAGCTTAGTATAGTGATAGGTTTCTGCGTAGGGCATTTAGGAGAATCATTTCCAGATGCCAAGAAAACGAGATAAATTTTACTTTGGGATTGCCAAAAATCAATTGAGCCCACTACATATTTTATCCGTGTTCTGAATAACAACCATTTCATTGGCTTTACAGTTCAGCCAGCAACTTCGATCTTTTTTTATACTATTTTTGCTCTTACGATGTTGCGCGCACTCTTTGCTGACTTTCATAAAAAAATGTTTTATGTATTTTCATTTGCTTTCTGTAAACCTATTCACTTTTACGAAGTGTGTTCTGTACAACTTCTTATATCGTTTCTGTGGCGTTTAAATGTTATTTGATCTCTTGACGGGTTTAGTTACACTATTAGATATGGATGTAAGTTTCCTATGACGAGGAAAGACATCTCTATAACGAAATGTTCCTATTCAGCATTGATATCATAAAAGTATTCAGATAGAAGACAAAGTCAATTGAAATTCTGACACTATTTCTGGATTACCTCTTGTAGGGTTTGAGATATTCAGCTATTTTGATGAAAAATATGTCAGCTTAGTATAGTGATAGGTTTCTGCGTAGGGCATTTAGGAGAATCATTTCCAGATGCCAAGAAAACGAGATAAATTTTACTTTGGGATTGCCAAAAATCAATTGAGCCCACTCGTTGGTTCCGAAACATGATCCTCGAACAGCAGAGGGCCAATTCGTGGGTCACTTACCTCCGAATCTTTCTATTTAGGTACATCAAAAACTATACAACAATGTCAAAAACTGGAACTAAGACTAGAAATTATGTTGGCAATTCACATCCATATTTGTCGTCATTGCATGTTTCTGAGAAACCTTTTTGTGTCAAGATTTAGTTGGAGCACTATTTCATACGGGGCCACGAAATCAAATATCAAATTGTAAAATTTTACTTTTTGTTTCGGTGTAGGAGGAATTCCTCATTCATTTTGATGAGGTTTACCTCTATGAACTATGTCTCGTATGTCTATCAAAGCATTCATTCACCTCAGTCTGCCCTTTCGGCGATGTCGATCGAAACTATACCTGAATCTTTGAGCTTGTTTTCTAAACTCTCTGGCTGCATGTGAGGAAGCAAGATCTTCTTGTGATATTTTCGTGTAAAGCTGAAAGATTTAAAATATTGGTCCAATATTTTAAACCAAGTTATTGTAATAGGTACATCGTTTGAAACAGTTTATAGTTTACAAGAAAATATTTATGTTGAAATATTTTTCAAGTGGCATCTTCTTCGAAGATGTTCTACACATGTTCTACTTATTAACATAGGTAAAAATGAATGAAGTTGGTAGTGCGTCTGCCTTGTAAGCGCTAGGCCGGGGGTTCGATTCCCGCCCGGGGCGGATTTTATCCTGATGGGAATGTTCGTTCTCGGAACGGCTGGCTTTCTCCTATTCTGTCTTCTTTCTCTCTTCGATTTCGGGACGCATTGAGCCCACTCGTTGGTTCCGAAACATGATCCTCGAACAGCAGAGGGCCAATTCGTGGGTCACTTACCTCCGAATCTTTCTATTTAGGTACATCAAAAACTATACAACAATGTCAAAAACTGGAACTAAGACTAGAAATTATGTTGGCAATTCACATCCATATTTGATTGAGCCCACTCGTTGGTTCCGAAACATGATCCTCGAACAGCAGAGGGCCAATTCGTGGGTCACTTACCTCCGAATCTTTCTATTTACATCAAAAACTATACAACAATGTCAAAAACTGGAACTAAGACTAGAAATTATGTTGGCAATTCACATCCATATTTATCGTCATTGCATGTTTCTGAGAAACCTTTTTGTGTCAAGATTTAGTTGGAGCACTATTTCATACGGGGCCACGAAATCAAATATCAAATTGTAAAATTTTACTTTTTGTTTCGGTGTAGGAGGAATTCCTCATTCATTTTGATGAGGTTTACCTCTATTAGGGATGGGTAAATATTCTCTGAGTCGATTCAAAGAGTCGAATATTTCCCTATCCTGTCTTCCTTCTCTCTTCGATTTCGGGACGATAAGACCATGGCAGTTACAGTTCCCTCTGTCAAACCTCTTAAAAAAAAAGTGATGGCAGTTATGTAAAATATATTTTTATTCTCTCTCTTATAAACCACTTAGTTCTTCAGTTAAACTGTCAGTCCTCGAGAAAATCACGATGTTTTCTTCCACACCTTTTACTCAAAATTCTACTAACCTATGAGCAATTGTGCGAGGTATTCAATAGAGTAAATGAAGTAGGTACATCAAGTTCTCCTGGAGAAGAGGGACTCTCTGGAGCATCTCGTTCCACAGATGATGCGGAAAGAAGTAGAATAATCCTGCCGGATTTGCAGTATTTTTGGAAACACCGATTTAACATCACGATGTTTTCTTCCACACCTTTTACTCAAAATTCTACTAACCTATGAGCAATTGTGCGAGGTATTCAATAGAGTAAATGAAGTACATCAAGTTCTCCTGGAGAAGAGGGACTCTCTGGAGCATCTCGTTCCAGATGATGCGGAAAGAATTAGAATAATCCTGCCGGATTTGCAGTATTTTTGGAAACACCGATTTAACAAAAAAATGCAATTTCAAGTTTGTTTCAGCATATCTTCCATCGACATGATTGTGAGGATTCCCATCCAAGATCCAAGTCAATAATAGTCCACATTAGTCTTGGTATGTGGCTATTACAACAGACATAGGAAACCCTCTCACAAAAAGAAACACACGTTTTCCATTCTTTCCAACAAGACTAATCCCATCTGCTCTTGTGAATCTGCGATAAAGTGTGAAAACGAACCAACTGATTCTAATCTAATTAGAAGAAATAATAGCACAATAGATTCTTGAAACTGCAAAAAAAAAAAAAGTTGCAATTATAACAATATGTTGTTGCACAACGCAAAAAATGTAATCCAAATCCAAGATCTGCTGTTTCTGTTGCCACGATATCCTGAACTCAGATCTGATTTGGTTTTTTGCTCGGAGATTCTCTTTCTGCAGATGAGTAAAGAGAACTTCGGTCTTAATTATGAAAAGATTGTATAAACAAAGAATCGCGATTCTTTGAAGAGTCGCGATTCTTTGAAGAGTCGAGGTTGTACCTACGTTGCCGTGCCCTGTACAACTACAATTTTAGTTGTTTTTAGTTTTGTTTTTTCATTCCCCATTTTAGTCTCCCCCGCCTACAAAAGAATCGCGATTCTTTTAGAGTCGATTCTTTGAGTCGAATATTTGAAAAGAATCGAATCGTGGTATTCGAATATTCAAAAAGAGTCGAATATCCCATCCCTAACCTCTATGAACTATGTCTCGTATGTCTATCAAAGCATTCATTCACCTCAGTCTGCCCTTTCGGCGATGTCGATCGAAACTATACCTGAATCTTTGAGCTTGTTTTCTAAACTCTCTGGCTGCATGTGAGGAAGCAAGATCTTCTTGTGATATTTTCGTGTAAAGCTGAAAGATTTAAAATATTGGTCCAATATTTTAAACCAAGTTATTGTAGGTACATCGTTTGAAACAGTTTATAGTTTACAAGAAAAGTGAGGAAGCAAGATCTTCTTGTGATATTTTCGTGTAAAGCTGAAAGATTTAAAATATTGGTCCAATATTTTAAACCAAGTTATTGTAATAGGTACATCGTTTGAAACAGTTTATAGTTTACAAGAAAGTATTTATGTTGAAATATTTTTCAAGTGGCATCTTCTTCGAAGATGTTCTACACATGTTCTACTTATTAACATAGGTAAAAATGAATGAAGTTGGTAGTCCAAAACAAAAAAAAAAAAAAAAAAAAAAAAAAAAACACTTAGAGAATGTAATCCAAATCCAAGATCTGCTGTTTCTGTTGCCACGATATCCTGAACTCAGATCTGATTTGGTTTTTTGCTCGTAGATTCTCTTTCTGCAGATGAGTAAAGAGAACTTCGGTCTTAATTATGAAAAGATTGTATAAAGGGGTAACAAAGTAAACTGATGATCTTATAAATAACTTGATTTTCCAATGGAAACTTGATGAGTTCAAAAGATTCTTCAAATGTTGGTTGTTCAAAATAAAACTTATTGGACTCATCTCTTTTTAGATCTAAAGTTCTGGATTTCCTGGAAGGCCGGTTGCCTTTCATCGACCGTCCCAATAGTCCTCATGACAGTCAGAACAAATTTATATTCATCATGAGAACAGTCTACCTCTATAATTAAATCGACCAGAACATGGAAATAGGTAACTCATGAGACTCAGTCATCCAATTTAACCTATTCTGGAAGAGCATCCGAGATTAGATAAAGATCCAAAACACAAGTACACATGTTCCTCAACCTAATAGCCAATCTAAAGCCTAGTGCCCACCGGAAACATTTTCATCAGAAACATTGTAACAATCCAGAAATATTCTTGCAACAATTCAGCAACTTTTTTTCCTCTCCAGAGTCTCCAGAATTATTTATGAAACATTTTATTGGCTGCTACAACTTTGATATTACTTGAATGTTAGAATGCTTAATGCTCAAAATTCAAATATTTCTCAACAGTTGGGAAACAAATGTTGTTGGTGGGTACGAGGCTTAACCCAATTGATTCCAATCAGGAAACGAGAAAAATTACGCGGACAAACCTCGGCACGACAAAATCTGATAGTCAAACTCAATGCAAATCTTATCTGGAAAAAGCTCGGGCCATAAAGTTGTCGGGAATCCGTCAATCAGCGAAGAAATCAGAGAAGATAGCCGAGAAATCAGTGGAAGACAAAGAAGATAAAAGCCAGAACAGGATCGTTCACAGGCTGACAGAGCCCGGGAATGATTCCAATAATGTGCCCTTTTTTCAAGAGGTTTGACAAAGGAAACTCTAACTGTAAGGTCCTATCGTCCCGACCCGCGGCCTAGTGCTTAGAGTCATCCGATATTAATATACGTCATATTCACCCTGTCGGGTCGTTCCCTACTGCTAATGTTCGCGAGTGATTAGTTCCTGATATGGTTGCCATGGAGACGCAGCCGCCGCCACAAGTACCAACTTCCCAGGTCGTATACCCGATTCCAATAGTTATCTTGTAAGAAGTCAAAATGAAGCTGTCATCAGTGTTCTGTAGTGGTGTATTATTGGTTTTGTGAATGTCACCCTCCTATGGCAATGTTAAATGAATTAGCCAGAGAGTTTTAGAAAGATCAGTTCAGTCTTCATCAACTTTTCAATCTGGTAAGTTCTCTTCACAAATTTAATGTTCAATATAGGTAATATAATTATCTTGAGGTGTATTATTGGTTTTGTGAATGTCACCCTCCTATGGCAATGTTAAATGAATTAGCCAGAGAGTTTTAGAAAGATCAGTTCAGTCTTTATCAACTTTTCAATCTGGTAAGTTCTCTTCACAAATTTAATGTTCAATATAGGTAATAGGTATAATTATCTTGGACGAGACATTTAAGTGGATACTTTGATTACCACGTTAAATACTGAGCATGACGTGGTCGACTTCAGTGAAAAGTCGCGTGAAATATTTTCCGATGTGTCTTTCAATCTACTTTCGTGGTCGCCAAATTACGACGATCCTAACTATGACAAACTGCCTCCTGATGTCGAAAGTGGACCTGGCGTTCAAGACATATTTTGGTCTAAGTGGAGTTCGCAATATTTTGAAAGGCGACACGTTAGGTTCAAAAGTTTTGGTGTTGTCGTACAACTTTGAAATCGATTTGTAATTTTTCTATGTCTAAGCTTAAATATTTTGAAAGGCGACACGTTAGGTTCAAAAGTTTTGGTGTTGTCGTACAACTTTGAAATCGATTTGTAATTTTTCTATGTCTAAGATTACGAAAGTTTGCAGATCCACACTTTCCGATTGTAGTTTTCGCTAAAACTAATATTTATCGAAAATAAATAAAATATTACGCATGATTAAAAACGTCGTTTTTCTTACACACCCATCACAATCCACGACACGTACTACCAACCAAGCTAACTAACTAGGCTGGCAAACTTTAATTTTGATTTCCAGGGAAAACTGTTGATTCCGCGCTTCCTTGAGAAGCCCACGACCAGAAGGTACCGAATACACCCCCCTGCGGCCGGACCCTGGGCCAGAAACAAGAGAACGGAGACACAAGTCCGCAGCAATTGATAGTCAATCAAGTAATTGAAGATCACCAATAAATCTGTTACAATTCCAACGGCATTGTCTAGATCAGAAGGAAGACTGAAGACTCCTTCTCCCAGAGATCTTGGTCTGATTTCTGTTCGATTTTTTTGCAATCTAGATATTCTTCTTTCTTGTTTGTCTTTTAGATTAGATTGTCTATACGAAACTACACCAGGGCATGAAAAATAAATGTGACTTGTGTTCAAAGGAATTTTCCTGCAAAATATATTTGACAGAACATATGTATGAAACTACACCAGGACATCACATATACCTAAATGTGACTTGTGTTTAAAGGAATATTCCAGTAAAAGATATACCTATAGGTATTTGACAGAACATATGAAACTACACCAGGGTGTCAGATATTATATCTAATTTGTGTTCAAATTAATTTTCTTACAAAAGTGATTTCAATAAACATATGAAACTACACCAGAATTTTTCAAAACGCACAATCCGCGGTCTGGCATTTCGTGTTTTTCACTCCGCGGAGTGAGCAGTTTAGCCCTCTTTCTCTTTCTCTTGGTGGTCAATGTCAATCATCAATGGCCGATTAACCGATTTAACGAGTTCGGTTTAGTCAAGGTCACTACCTCCCCTCACATGGAAGTGTGTTTATGACGTGAGGGGTTAATGCGAACAGCTGATTTTTTTAATCAGCTGTTTATCCCCACTACGAGATTTTTACCCCCTTTATCTAAATTTCGGTTTACGGTTTAGTGTTAAATAAAATGCGCCAATTAATCGAGAAAAAATGGCGACTATCGTAAACCGAAGTCTGGAGCTTGGTTTAGTATGCCAAGAGGGGAAAGGTAAACCTAAAAAAGCTGGGCCCGTCCCTCCGGGAATTTTTTAGCCTGTAGTTTCATCCACATCCTAGAGTTTAGTATGCCAAGAGGGGAAAGGTAAACCTAAAAAAGCTGGGCCCGTCCCTCCGGGAATTTTTTAGCCTGTAGTTTCATCCACATCCTCCGCCCAATACTCGCACCAACCCGGTCCTCCCTCCCCACCCCTTTCTCTCTACAAGATGAGAAGGAGGGTGTAGACTCCCTTTTTCCAAGATTTTCATTTCGATCCCTGCTAAACTTACTTGTGGATTTTCACTGCTACTTTTTCCATGCCACATTACCACGTGTGAGTTTGGTAAGAAATATAAGAATCAAACAAATGGATTCATTCAAGGAAAAGAACAACCCATGACCTGATGTGATGTATTGTAAATAAATATGTAATTTGTAAGTAGGTACTATAGTAGTACTTGCTACTATAATATTAGAGCTACTTTATAATTATTATTCAAACTAAACAAATCACACACGTCTGTCCAGTGGCGTGTTATGTATTTAAAAAAAAATCTTACTTTCCTAGGACAGGGGTTTCCAACTAGCGGCCCGCGGGCCACATGTGGCCCGCCAGACCATTTTCGTGGCCCGCGAAGCTTTGAGATTTGTACACAATTTACCTAAATGTAAAAAAAAGGCAAAAATCTTCGAACACTTTTTGAAAAATTTCGCATGCGGCGCTCAAAATTCGATTGGACTGCATTTCTGAAAAGTTTGGGGGGAAGGTGTGCTCCCCTATGTACATAAATGTGGCCCGCGAAGTACCTCCCAATATAGCATGTGGCCCGCATACACATGGAAGTTGGACACCTCTGTCCTAGTATAAGAAAAGTAATAAAATGCCTAGTAAGAAAACCGCAAATCACCAAATAAGTCATTTTTCAGGAGAACCAAGAAACTTTCGACAGCGTAGTTAACTTGGAGGGTAGTGCGTCTGCCTGGTAAGCACTGGGTCGCGGATTCGATTCCCACCCGGGGCGGATTTTATCCAAAACAGATAAGGTTCTACCAAGAAACTTTCGACAGCGTAGTTAACTTGGAGGGTAGTGCGTCTGCCTGGTAAGCACTGGGTCGCGGATTCGATTCCCACCCGGGCCGGATTTTATCCAAAACAGATAAGGTTCGTTCTCAAGAAGACTGGCTTTCTCCTGTCTTGTCTTCCTTCTCTCTTCCATTTCGATACAATAAAACCTTGAGAGTTACAATTCCCACTATCATAAGCTTAGGTGTATAGGGGCAAATAGCCCTAAAGGATGGGTTAAGCTTCTACGAATCTAATACTTCAATGCCCTTGGCTTTAGACACTGATGATGATTCCCTCTAAAGCCACCCACTCACTATCCCCTGATGAGCACACACACTATCAGGTAGACCTGACAGGCGGACCTGATCAGGTGTACCTACCTGTCAGGTCTACCTGATAGTGAGTGGCTGGCCTAAAACATCAGAGAAGTTCTATAGTCGTTCCCAGTCTCCTCCAGGACTCTTCGCCACTTGTCCCGGTTCATTCATAGATCACTAAACGCCAGGCCTCACTCCCATTACATCACTTTCTTCACAAGAATCGGAAGCGGTACATTAACAAACTGTTGTAAACCGAGTCAAGGTCGATCCACAAGACCGATTCGCCAACTCCGTACCACCCTATGGTTTACGATTTCAGTCATCCGCTTTTTCATTTAACGTAATTACTGTATTATTGTACGCGAATAATTATAAAAGAATCCTTGTAGTCCAGTCAAAGTGGAGTCAAAATGGTGGAAAGATTCGTAAAAGCCTTTCAATCGATGTAATTACTGTATTATTGAACCCTTGTACCTAGTCCAGTCAAATTGGAGTCAATGGGTTTCGAGTAATAGAGACTCTCGTTATGAAGAGATTGATGTCACACGCTTGCGGATAGGTCACACACGCCTAACACATGAGTACCTGTTTAATAAAACTCCTCGTCCATCCTGCAGCTGTGGTGAACCTCTGTCTGTTCAACAAATACTTTCCTGTCCATCTTACAGCCAAGCCCAATCATCACTATTTTTCCTCATTCAGGAGCTTTTTCGTTTTACCATTTCTTTCTAATCCTCCTCCTCTCTTTCTTCTTCTTTTTCCTCCTCCTCCTCCACCTCTTCCTTGTTCTGCTTCACGTTAAATTTGTTCATGTAAAAAACTCACCAACTTTTCTCCCACTTTGACCGGACTATACACTAGGTAATTACACTCATAATGAATTGATAATTAAAAACGAAACGATCTCTTGTTTTGTTCTTTTCAATATCATGATCAACTGGTTACCAGGCTTGTTTGTTTTTCTGAGTCCGTCCCGGATCAGCGATTTCTTGCCAAATCGGTCCAAGATCATAGATCACGATGAAGAAAGTTCATCGGTTTACATTTCGTTTGTGATTCAAACTTCGCCGTATATCATCTTCGGTTGAACAAAACCGAATCACATTAAAGAGGCGTTATGAAGAGATTGATGTCACACGCTTGCGGATAGGTCACACACGCCTAACACATGAGTACCTGTTTAATAAAACTCCTCGTCCATACTGCAGCTGTGGTGAACCTCTGTCTGTTCAACAAATTATACTTTCCTGTCCATCTTACAGCCAAGCCCAATCATCACTATTTTTCCTCATTCAGGAGCTTTTTCGTTTTACCATTTCTTTCTAATCCTCCTCCTCTCTTTCTTCTTCTTTTTCCTCCTCCTCCACCTCTTCCTTCATTTCCAACCATTTCCCGATTTTGAAAATTTGGACCGATTGCAATACTTTCATTACTAGTATAGCTCCGCTATACTGTAGTAATAGAAAGTAAAAAGAAGAAGCATCAATTTCATCTGATTGGCCAAAATTTGTTTCAGTCTGACTTGAGAGCGAAAATTTTTCTTCATAAAATGGGGTGTTATTAATATCCTTAAACAGGAAATAGACCAGCCTAGTCTGGCTGGGGGTCTTTAAGGAAGAATACGCATACCAGCCTGAAATTTCTGTTGCTAGAGGTAAAAAGAAGAAGCATCAATTTCATCTGATTGGCCAAAATTTGTTTCAGTCTGACTTGAGAGCGAAAATTTTTCTTCATAAAATGGGATGTTATTAATATCCTTAAACAGGAAATAGACCAGCCTAGTCTGGCTGGGGGTCTTTAAACAGGTAGCATACGCATACCAGCCTGAAATTTCTGTTGCTAGAGAAAAAATAACAAAGGTTGAGTACGAGGGGGATCCACTCGTAAAATTCTGTCGTCAAAACTAAATGTCAGCCCAAAAGCGATCAAACCGTCTGAAGACGAAGATAAATACAATTGATAATCCAAGAACCTGCGTGTAACAGCGCCCTCATGTTACACTTGCAGCGATAGGATGAGCATTCGGATGATCATTTATCAAAACCAGATCTCTCCAATGTCAAGTCCCGATCATATACCGTGGAGTGCTCTTCGAGATCACATATATATTCAAGTGAGAAAGGAGCGCAGGGGTTAACAAGACCACAACATGTTCCAAACACAGACTTTGAGATGGTTTTTAATTAGATTCTGAAGTACTGGGTCGGGCCATAAATATACCGTCACTTTCCAAACGCCAGCACGGCTCTATGGGAATGAAAACTTTTTTTCTGCACATTTTTCGTTTGTTTTGGTCGTTTTAGAAGTGAAAAGTGTAAAAAAATTGTAAAAAAAAACATAGATGTATACAAATCTATGAAAAAAAATATATATTTTGTAAAAAATATAAAAAAATAAATAAATAAAAATAAAATGTTGAAATAAAACCCTGTGACCTAAATTAATACGTGTACAGTTAATAATTTTCTTTGAATTAGGTTAGGTTAGGTCTTTTTGGGGGATAAGACCTTTAGAAACAAGGAAAATATGTAATAAAAAAAACTATCGAAAACTATCGATAGTTATCGATAGTTTTTTTGAAAACTATCGATAACTATCGATGGCGCCGACTATCGATAGTTCTCCTCCTCTATTCTTGAGTAATGTTTCTCAACATCTAAGCGCAATGGTTCTCAACATCAGTGATCCATTGAGCACTGCACTGGTGCATTCAACGCTTCATTTATTTCACTCATCTGCTCCGACACAAAATCTAATCACATTAACACATCCAGATCATTTATATCCTGTATCATGTTCTCATTGGGTTCATCTAATGTTTCATTTAGTTCATCTATTGGGGTGCCATAAGTTACGGGCTCTCGTCGGTGTTAGGTCCCCGAGCCTGATTATTTCTTTTCCATTAAGAACTTGATGCTCCCTCTGAGGAACTAGGAGGGGTTTCTTTTGAGTCTTTTGGTCTCCGTCTTATTTCATTATTTTCACCATTATCTGTTTGTTTCCCGGGCTTCATTACTTGTAAACTTTTTAGACATTTTCGATGTTAAATCATTTCGCCTTTTTCTCCTTGTGCTTGCATCTCGCATAAATATGCCACCTGACAGTTGATTCCCGACATGTATTCGTTTGATTATTAGAAAATCACTCTTTATTGAGGTAAATACAAATATACATTAAGTTTAATCAACAAATGGGTGCAAAGTCTCGACTCACTTTGTTATGGCCAAACAATTACAAGAATGCATCCAAACAGATTACCCAAGTTTTTCAGATTTTCACTGAAAATGACAAAATTGAATGACTCTATGTATTGAAGATAGCAGAACTTAATTACGTTTTCATTATGAAGTTTTCATCCAAGCCATCATCTACCTCATTGACATCGCTGAGGCCACAATGTGCTATGCTGCTATGCCTTCAATGACCGATTTGGCTGCAATGACTGTAATATCCACAGGGTTTCTAGAGTTCTTACATTCCTCTCTCTCTCTCTCTTTAGTCTCTTTTCTCTCTCTCTCCTCTCTCTCTTCCTCGAAGTGTTAAAATAATAAATTCCCATTTTATATCCTTAAATAATTAGATATATATTGATCATTTATTACGAGTTGCTTGCTCCGTGGGTATATAAATTGGTTAGTGTCATATTATTTTTTTTTTATTTCACACTTCATGTGCGCGGGATTGTCTTATTATTGCGTTCCCGATAGAGATGGTGAGGAATATGTTCCCACCAGTCTCTATTGTAAGATGATTGTTCTAAATACATTCCAGGTAGATATTATTGGGCCCATCACACATTGTAAGCGTAGTCGCCTGAAAAAATTCAAATCTATGAAAATGACACCTATGGAACTTGAAATAGAAGAAAATGGTGCTGGAATTTTCTAATGCTGTAAAAGGGATAATTTTGAAGCTACACGGGAAAAATGATCATGCACAAAATTTCAGCAAAGCAAAGTGTTGGAAGACAATAAAAATAAATTTAACGGGTCGTTCCCTACTGCTAATGTTCGCGAGTGATTAGTTCCTGATATGGTTGCCATGGAGACGCAGCCGCCGCCACAAGTACCAACTTCCCAGGTCGTATATCTTTTATAACAAATCATTTGAAGTTTAGTTGCTTATAATCTTATATTTACTTGCTAGCACACTCTTGCGGACTATTTAGTCGTAAGCCCCTTTTTGCATTTTTTTATGACACAAATAAAGTGAATAGAAAAACCAAAGAAAACAAATAAGATGATTTTTTTTATTTACATAAAAAAACACGACTAAAGATTACTGTGTCATGGGCAACCATCAAAGTGATGACAGGATACTGATAGTGAAACAAGTGAGAATGCTGAAAATGATGGTCATGATGATCTTTGGGCAATTCACACCCAACTTCAAAAGGAAAAAGGTACTACATATAGAACGTCTGAAGCTCACCAAAATTCAGACAGTGCAGAGCTTATGTCTTACTTAAGTCAATCAAGCGTCTTGTCTTATCTTATGTCTTACGTTTGAAGCGAATGGAATATGCAGCAAACGCTACCCTCGGCAATTCACAAATGAGACAAGAACAGGAGAAGATGGGTATCCCACTTATCGAAGGAGATCTCCAGATGATGGCGGTCAGCAATTCACAAATGAGACAAGAACAGGAGAAGATGGGTATCCCACTTATCGAAGGAGATCTCCAGATGATGGCGGTCACCATGCCATCCATGCCATCATCCATGTCAATGGAGAAGATGTAAATATGGATAACCGATGGGTAGTGCCATATTCGCCCGTATTATCTCGGACTCTGGAAACACATGTCAACGTGGAATACTGCAGCAGTGTGAAGGCCATTAAATATATTTGCAAATATATTAATAAAGGTAGTGACCAGGCCACTTTCGCAGTAAGCGACGCTACAGATGAGATCCAAAGATTCCAGAGTGGACGATACATCTGCACATCAGAGGCGGTATATCGAATACTGTCCTTTGAGATACATGATCGCTATCCGGCAGTCATGCATTTGGAAGTACATCTTCCCGATGAACAGCGAATCTATTTCCAACCTCATTCAGTTCGAGAACAAATGGATCGCAGCACTACTCTAATGGCATTTTTCGAACTTTGCCAAACTGATTCCTTTGCTAAATCATTATTATATTGTGAAGTCCCTAGCTATTTCACGTACTCCAGGCAAAGGGGTTGGGCTAGAAGATTGAGAGGTCAACCAGTACCTGGACATCCCAATATAAGGCGAGACTCTTGCATTGGTCGAGTCTACACTGTCTACCCTTCCAGTGCTGAGCGGTACTACCTTCGTCTACTACTGCATTCCATTCGAGGCCCCACTTCCTTTGAAGCTCTGAGAACGGTGAATGAAGTCTTGCAACCAACTTTCCAGGCTGCTTGCCGTGAGCTCGGACTTCTGGAAGATGATGCGTGCTGGGCAGAAACCCTCAGAGAAGCTGCCGTATCAGACAGTTCTCGGAAGCTGAGGGATCTCTTCTGTGTCCTGATCGTCTTCTGCACTGTCAGCAGTCCTCGAGATCTCTGGATGGAATTCCGCGATCATCTCGCTGAGGAGTATAATTAATGATCCCCAAGAGACAAATGGAGAAAACGTTCAAGAAAATATTGAGAACGCCGCCAGTGTCGATGCCGATCCATATTTGAATCTTGCTTGGACCGATCCAGTAGGGAATCACAAAGATTTCCATTTTACAGACACACATGGGATGGACCCAACCACTGCAGGACTATTGGCAATGACCGATCCCATTGATTATTTTTATTTGATGTTGACAGAAGACATCATCAGAAAAATGGTGGAGGAGACAAACCTATTTGCAACCTGACAAACCTATTTGCAACCTAACAAACCTATTTGCAACCTAAAGTCTACTAACAGCTGACGCTCTACCTAATTCCAGAATTCATGATTAGACACCGACTGATGTATGGAAAAAATTCTCATTCTCATTGCATATATGGGAGTAGTTAGTTTACCGCATGCCGCTGATTATTGGAGTACACAATGGCATTTTCCCTGCCCTTTCCAAAGTTACTGATGTGAAGAAACAGGTTCTTACTGCTAATGAAATTTTGGCATTTCAATGACAATGCGAAATACAATCCTCAAGAAGACGGGAGGTTATATAAAATAGAGCCTATGGTGAGAATGTTTCTCAGGAACTTTCAGAAATCTTATACACTTGATTCAAAAGTATGCATCGATGAAACGATGATCCTCCATCGTGGACGCCTTTTGTTCAAGCAGTATATACCGACAAAAGCGAGCAAGTATGGAATAAAACTGTACAAACTATGCACTGGCAAAGGATATATGTACTTATAATTTCGAAATATACTGTGGAAAAGATGCTGCTAGAATGGAACCAGGGAGGGTTCAGATGTAAATAATTGTACCGCATCTAGCGTTAGCGTCGTACAGGAACTGTCCGCGCGGCTTCGCGACTAAAGTAATTTAAATGAAATCCATTACCCGGTAACCTCCATGGAAAACGAATGAAATCCACCACTCGGCAACCTCCATGGAAAACGAACACACCCGAGCTCGGCCGAAAGATAACAAAGAAGAAAAAATCCCCCATTGGACCGGGATGGCTCGCTCTCTCTTAATCGAACCACCGAATGATCAACAAGTGCGGATGCGGAACGAAAGTGAATCCCAGGACTCTCAGGAGGCGCCTCGCCCACGAAAATAAAGAAAATAAAAACTGTAAGTTGAATGTTCAGTAAAACCAAAACCCCAGGAGCTACCGAAGATACAGGAACCAAAATAATTTTTTCAAGGATATATTATCACGGTTTTTTTGTAGATGAATGTTCAGTAAAACCAAAACCCCAGGAGCTACCGAAGATACAGGAACCAAAATAATTTTTTCAAGGATATATTATCACGGTTTTTTGTAGATTATTTTAGCATTTTTGAGATTATTTTAGCATATTTTGGCACTTTTTCTAGCATAATCTTTAGCACATTTTGGCGATTTTGGAGAGATTATTATCCGGTGAAATCCGGTCTCTACTGATGGCAAACCGATTCAGAGAAAGAAGTGCTCTGAAAGAGGATAGACGTATGAATAGAGGTGATTCACAGCAACTAGTAGGCTTCAATGAGAACAAACCAACCATAGTCATAACAAAATGGATGGACAATAAGTCTGTGCTACTAGCATCAACAAGTATCGGTAAGAACCCTGAAAGGGAAGTTCGACAATGGGACAAATCTACAGTTCAATATGAATTTTCGACCTTTTACAGTTATTTTTTCGGAGTTTTGACCTCAGATTTGGATTTTTCCTAACTTTTTACATAGGAGTCGACCATTTATTTATAATTTTTACCCATTTGCAACTGCTCCATTTAACGTCATCTTTGACCTAGGCCGGCATATAAAAAAAAAAGTGTAGACACTCAAACCCTCATAGCTAGACAAGACACAATACCTCTCGAAGACCAAAGGGGAGTATACCGCTTAACGTGCGAATGCGGTAGCACATACATACGCTGAGGCGGAGAAGGTTCTCAAAAGGGGAGCCGTCTTCCAGCCCCTTACCATGAACGCGCAGTTCAGGCCCCCCCACTCCCCCAGTAACGGACTCATCGCTCCGACAACTAGAGCGCACGTTGGGGGGATCAGGTTTTACATGTTCTGAATGTTATCGTGAATGCCTATCAAGAATACAAAAGGGCAGCTCGCTTCTCACAACTTCCGCCACGGCAAGTGCTTGATTTAATGTCCTTTAGACTACAAATAGGGGAATATTATCGAGGGGTGTGCCAGGGGCAATCAATGACGGCCCAGACGAGGAACCTCTATTACCTCAAGTCCGAATCAATAGACAGGAGCCCATGCCATACCAAGGGAAAAGGTTTGACATGTTCCAAAGAGGTGAATCAGGACACCTCTCTGAATGTTGTAAGCCTTCAGAGAGGAAGATACAAGTTCGAACATGTGTAAATTTCATCTTCTTGCCATGTGACGGGTACAATGACAACATTGCCTGAAAGTACTAAATGAGACCGGAATTTTGCCACCTCAACTAGGCCAATTGGATATCTGAATGTTGTAAGCCTTCAGAGAGGAAGATACAAGTTCGAACATGTGTAAATTTCATCTTCTTGCCATGTGACGGGTACAATGACACCATTGCCTGAAAGTACTAAATGAGACCGGAATTTTGCCACCTCAACTAGGCCAATTTCTTCCTTGACGCTCCAGGGGGGACTGGAAAGACTTTCCTTATAAACTTGATACTGGCTAAAATACGAAGTCAGTCAAAGATAGCTTTGGCCGTGGCTTCCTCAGGACTCGCAGCAACCCTGCTTCCTTGTGGACACTAGGCCAATTGGATAATCCATTAAAAAGTTACAGACATTAGAACATCAAAAGTGTCCCAGTTGTATGGACTTTACGGTACCAGGAATTTTTGAAATTTCCAATGCCACAGCCAAACAATAAACCGGGAAAATATTGGACGGGAATTATTGTCACAGCCAAACACAACCGGGACTCATTTTCCAGGACTTCTTCCAGAGACAGCTGACAGTGCATTGAACGTAGACTATATGAGAGAAACAAGCTACAACCGGTCTGAACTTCAAGAGTTTGTTGATAGAAATATTCTGACCCTGACAGAGGAACAGGGCCAAGTCTATGAAGATGTGCTTTCCAGTGTCACCAACCCTCTTCACCACGATGTTTTCTTCCTTGACGCTCCAGGGGGGACTGGAAAGACTTTCCTTATAAACTTGATACTGGCTAAAATACGAAGTCAGTCAAAGATAGCTTCGGCCGTGGCTTCCTCAGGACTCGCAGCAACCCTGCTTCCTGGTGGACGAACAGCTCACTCTATGTTCAAGATACCCATCGATGTCAATCAAATGGAATTTCCCATGTGTTCTATTTGTCTATTTCACGAAACGCTCCAATGGTTCAAGTCATCCGAGAATGTAAATTTTGTACGAAAAAGGTAATATTTTTATTTATCATTAAACTTAAAGTACCGACTTATGAGTTAGGTAGGTAACTAATAGACTATTTGATGGACGAAACAAAGGAAGGAACTTGCAAAAAAGTCCGATACTAAATAACAGTATCCACCTGACGTTAGATGCGACGATCAAGGAGGCTGTAGGGACAGAGTTGCTTACCTACAGCTGGTATAGAAATTTAGAAGACTTTAGTTAAAGAAAATGTCAGACATCTTAGAAGACCCTATACGCATATTTAATGCGGATGAATCAGGATAGTCATATTGTCGACAAGGAAATTGCAAAAAGTAGTCATGTTGAAGAAGAAAGTCTAAGATGTGAACCTGTAAATCAACAAAAAAGATCATCAAAATACTATACGCATATTTAATGCGGATGAATCAGGATAGTCATATTGTCGACAAAGAAATTGCAAAAAGTAGTCATGTTGAAGAAGAAAGTCTAAGATGTGAACCTGTAAATCAACAAAAAGATCATCAAAAATAAGCCCATCATTTGCTAAACGTTCAATTTGGCCCACTGAATCCCCACGTAAGTCCAAATTAAAAAGAAGAAAATTGATCTTACCTGATTCGGCTACAGCTTTAGAATGGTTTGCATATTGGAAATACCAAGACAAACTAAAGAAAGATTTTTTTTTTTTTTTAACAAATTACCCGTTGCGGGACATTTATTATTTATTCATAATGAATGAATTATTCTAGGAGTTTCTCCAAAGAAAATACAACTCAGTTTGAAAGGTGATAAATTCTGCAGATCCAACAGAAATGAAAGTGTAGATTTGTCAAGGAATGATTTTATTAACCTGAAAGCCCTCCGAGAAAGAAAAAGAAGATTGAGTGCTAATGTTGCTAGCCTTGGTCCAGATGACACTTCTGCCACTATGCTGTTAGTAGATAAATTAAAAGAAGAATATAACCCAGTTTTTGTCTTTGAATAAGAAAAATGCAGTAAGGCAATACATTGGTTCTCTGAAAGCTTGTGAAAGTCACTACTCCAGAAACAAATCCAAAAGATTGTACCTCAGAAGTCAGAAGTGATCTGAACATCAAGAAACTTCATGTTGCGTACAATTCTACTGCTCAAGAAGATTTGCGCGTGTCTATTCATATGTTTCGCCGTGTCTTTTCCAATGACTTTAATATTGGGTTCAAGACTCCAGCGACTGATGTTTGCAGTTATTGTGAAAGAATGAAGAACCGCATCAAAATTACTCAGGGCGCAGCAAAGATTGACTTAATGATACAACTTAGAATGCACAAGAAGAGAGCGTAAGCTTTTTATGAACTAATGAAGGAAGAACGTGATGAGGACTTAATATTCTGCTTTGATAAGAAGATTTTACCGCTCTTCGAAGAATTTTTTGCAAGATTTGGATATCCTTGTGTGGTAATTACTGACAATGGACCGCAGTTCTCATCTAAGATATGGAAGGAACAAATGTCAAAGTGGAAGATTCAACACCACACAATTGCAGCATACACAGCACGACAGAATCCTGTGGAAAGACAAAACCAGGTTATTAAAAATAAACTTAGAGTATTCCTACTGGAATACAATCATAAAACATGGGACGTAAATATTCAAAAGATTTCGTTCTCCATGAGAAATTCTGTAAATGCTAGAACTAAATACTCACCTGCCGAACTAATGTTTGAAAAGAATATTCGCCATCCCCAGGATCTTGAGACCTTGCTTGACAATTCTGTTGAAGAAAACTTGGATGAATATGTGAACCAGAAAAGACAGAGTATTAGATTGTTGGAAAAGAAAGCCAAAGAAAACCTGCTGAAATACAAAGAAGGATATGCTTCCAAGGATACATTTGAGCCACTTGAGCCTGGTCAAGAAGTATATCTGAAAAATCATCAGTTATAGTATTACCGGACTTTTTACAAAACCAGAAAGTGGTCAGTCAAAGTGATCCATCACTTCTTTGATTTAGCTATCGTGAATGCCTATCAAGAATACAAAAGGGCAGCTCGCTTCTCACAACTTCCGCCACGGCAAGTGCTTGATTTAATGTCCTTTAGACTACAAATAGGGGAATATTATCGAGGGGTGTGCCAGGGGCAATCAATGACGGCCCAGACGAGGAACCTCTATTACCTCAAGTCCGAATCAATAGACAGGAGCCCATGCCATACCAAGGGAAAAGGTTTGACATGTTCCAAAGAGGTGAATCAGGACACCTCTTTTGAAAATACTCCTCAGCTCTATGATATGTGCCTCAGAGACCTGCAAGAGATCATTTCCAGAATAGGTGGTCAATCACTGAGTGCTTACAACCTTTTTCTTCCAGAGACAGCTGACAGTGCATTGAACGTAGACTATATGAGAGAAACAAGCTACAACCGGTCTGAACTTCAAGAGTTTGTTGATAGAAATATTCTGACCCTGACAGAGGAACAGGGCCAAGTCTATGAAGATGTGCTTTCCAGTGTCACCAACCCTCTTCACCACGATGTTTTCTTCCTTGACGCTCCAGGGGGGACTGGAAAGACTTTCCTTATAAACTTGATACTGGCTAAAATACGAAGTCAGTCAAAGATAGCTTCGGCCGTGGCTTCCTCAGGACTCGCAGCAACCCTGCTTCCTGGTGGACGAACAGCTCACTCTATGTTCAAGATACCCATCGATGTCAATCAAATGGAATTTCCCATGTGTTCTATTTGTCTATTTCACGAAACGCTCCAATGGTTCAAGTCATCCGAGAATGTAAATTTTGTACGAAAAAGGTAATATTTTTATTTATCATTAAACTTAAAGTACCGACTTATGAGTCAGGTAGGTAACTAATAGACTATTTGATGGACGAAACAAAGGAAGGAACTTGCAAAAAAGTCCGATACTAAATACTCTCTCGATACTTGAGAACAGTATCCACCTGACGTTAGATGCGACGATCAAGGAGGCTGTAGGGACAGAGTTACTTACGAGTGTTGGCAAATCAAAATGTAGGAGCCTTCATCCTGTCAGTGTGAACACCTCCTTTCAATCAAGCACATTTTGACTGCCTGCCCAAACTACTCCACCCTACGTAACCAACTTTTCGCTCCAAGATCCACATGTTGGGAGATTCGCGGGAGGCAATCCATAAGACAATGGCATTCATCCAAGGAGCCCCAATTGAAGGATTATAGGAACCCCAAGAATATCAAGAAGAAATTATTATTTATTTACATACCTATGTTTTGTCCTTTTTATAAACCTCATTTGAACATGTAAGCATCACAGGCCATTTAAATCAAACCAATAAAAACCTATACGCATATTTAATGCGGATGAATCAGGATAGTCATATTGTCGACAAAGAAATTGCAAAAAGTAGTCATGTTGAAGAAGAAAGTCCAAGATGTGAACCTAAATCAACAAAAAAAGATCATCAAAAATAAGCTAATCATTTGCTAAACGTTTAATTTGGCCCACTGAATCCCCACGTAAGTCCAAATTAAAAAGAAGAAAATTGATCTTACCTGATTCGGCTACAGCCCCAGAATAGTTTGCATATTGGAAACACCAAGACAAACTAAAGAAAGATTTTTTTTTTAAACAAATTACCCGTTGCGGGACATTTATTATTCATAATGAATGAATTATTCTAGGAGTTTCTCCAAAGAAAATACAACTCAGTTTGAAAGGTGATAAATTCTGCAGATCCAACAGAAATGAAAGTGTAGATTTGTCAAGGAATGATTTTATTAACCTGAAAGCCCTCCGAGAAAGAAAAAGAAGATTGAGTGCTAATGTTGCTAGCCTTGGTCCAGATGACACTTCTGCCACTATGCTGTTAGTAGATAAATTAAAAGAAGAAGAATATAACCCAGTTTTTGTCTTTGAATAAGAAAAATGCAGTAAGGCAATACATTGGTTCTCTGAAAGCTTGTGAAAGTCACTACTCCAGAAACAAATCCAAAAGATTGTACCTCAGAAGTCAGAAGTGATCTGAACATCAAGAAACTTCATGTTGCGTACAATTCTACTGCTCAAGAAGATTTGCGCGTGTCTATTCATATGTTTCGCCGTGTCTTTTCCAATGACTTTAATATTGGGTTCAAGACTCCAGCGACTGATGTTTGCAGTTATTGTGAAAGAATGAAGAACCGCATCAAAATTACTCAGGGCGCAGCAAAGATTGACTTAATGATACAACTTAGAATGCACAAGAAGAGAGCGTAAGCTTTTTATGAATTAATAATGAAGGAAGAACGTGATGAGGACTTAATATTCTGCTTTGATAAGAAGATTTTACCGCTCTTCGAAGAATTTTTTGCAAGATTTGGATATCCTTGTGTGGTAATTACTGACAATGGACCGCAGTTCTCATCTAAGATATGGAAGGAACAAATGTCAAAGTGGAAGATTCAACACCACACAATTGCAGCATACACAGCACGACAGAATCCTGTGGAAAGACAAAACCAGGTTATTAAAAATAAACTTAGAGTATTCCTACTGGAATACAATCATAAAACATGGGACGTAAATATTCAAAAGATTTCGTTCTCCATGAGAAATTCTGTAAATGCTAGAACTAAATACTCACCTGCCGAACTAATGTTTGAAAAGAATATTCGCCATCCCCAGGATCTTGAGACCTTGCTTGACAATTCTGTTGAAGAAAACTTGGATGAATATGTGAACCAGAAAAGACAGAGTATTAGATTGTTGGAAAAGAAAGCCAAAGAAAACCTGCTGAAATACAAAGAAGGATATGCTTCCAAGGATACATTTGAGCCACTTGAGCCTGGTCAAGAAGTATATCTGAAAAATCATCAGTTATCAAGTGCCCCCAATCATATCACAGCAAGCTTACTGCCGCGCTGGCTTGGTCCATACAACATTGTGAAGCAGTGAAACCACTGCACCACACCTTAAACTAGCTTCTGGTCGAAGAGTGCATGACTTAACACTCCTTGATACGTCAGAAAATCACTTTCAAAGGATCCCCCCGGATATTGTTTTCTGGCCTGTTTTTGGATCAAAGAGCGACTCAAAAAACCATACTCAGTCAGGATGGCGATTGTCCCCCAACCCTTCGGAACCTTTGTGGGATATCGTTGCTTGGACGGAATCCTTCTTGAAAGAAAGGTGCGGAACCTTGAAAATTTCCAGCTTGTTTATTTCCTCACGGGGAAAGGTTAAAGCTGCCTCCAAGGCAGTTCATTGCCAAATGGGTAACGACAGCCCTAAACGAAGCTGGAATTATTGCTTCAGCTGGAAGCCTCCGCTCTGCTGTCAATTCTGACCTGCCAAGGAAATTTCCAGCTTGTTTATTTCCTCACGGGGAAAGGTTAAAGCTGCCTCCAAGGCAGTCATTGCCAAATGGGTAACGACAGCCCTAAAAGAAGCTGGAATTATTGCTTCAGCTGGAAGCCTCCGCTCTGCTGTCAATTCTGACCTGCCAAGTTCAAATGTCCCTTTGGATAATATTCTAGCAAGAGCTTTGCTTGACTCCAAAATATCAGTTTCCACATCCCTCCGGGGAGGAAACTGTATTATTTTGGAGCATCACAAAGACAGGTATCATTGCACAATGCACACGGGAGCATATTATTACAAAGAAGATGGAAAATCTCTCTGTCGGACTTTCTGCTCCTGCTCTGATAACACACGTCATGATCCCGCAGCTATCTGGGCTCACATGAAACCAGTGCTCAAGTTTATTCACAGTAAGTTGCCACATGTTGATACTATTTTTATAAATAGTGATGGACCTGCTTCACAATACAAAAATAGGAAAAAACATTTACCTGATTACGAAGTAAATCATGAACTTTGACGTCACGGCATACGCTCCCGTAGGCGATGACGTCACATGAAATGTCCCGAGCAAAGCTCCCTCGCAGGCAGCGCATTAATGTGTTTCTGCGCATACGTTTCTGCGCAGTTCTTTCTGCTCCTCCGCTAGCGCGCTTGCATAGTGGCGCTACCTATTACCTAACTGACGAAAAAAAACAACTGCGTAAAGTCTGACGTCAGACATATTTGAACTCTGTCGTTAGAACGACGGCATACGCTCCCGTAGGCGATGACGTCACATCAAATGTCCCGAGCAAAGCTCCCTTCCAGGCAACGCATTAATGTGTTTGTGCGCACACGTTTCTGCGCAGTTCTTTCTGCTCCTCCGCTAGCGCGCTTGCATACTGGCGCTACCTTGCGGACGAAAAAATAACTGCGTAAAGTCTGACGTCACACATAATACCGGTAAATCGTGAACTTTGACGTCACGGCATACGCTCCCGTAGGCGATGACGTCACATCAAATGTCCTGAGCAAAGCTCCCTCGTAGGCAACGCATTAATGTGTTTGTGCGCGTACGTTTCTGCGCAGTTCTTTCTGCTCCTCCGCTAGCGCACTTTTTTAGTGGCGCTACCTAACGGACAAAAAAAAAACAACTGCGTAAAGTCTGACGTCAGACATCTTTGAACTCTTTTTTTTTACAGTTATTTTTTCGGAGTTTTGACCCCAGATTTGGATTTTTCCTAACTTTTTACATAGGAATCGAATCGATCATTTATTTATAATTTTTAACGTCATCTTTGACCTAGGCCGGCATATAAAAAAAAGTGTGGACACTTCAAACCCTCATAGCTAGATAAGACACAATACCTCCCGAAGACCAAAGCGGAGTATACCGCTTAACGTGCGAATGCGGTAGCACATATTATGTAGGTATGACGTTGACCTCAGATTTGGATTTTTCCCAACTTTTTACATAGGAATCGATCATTTATTTATAATTTTTACCCATTTGCAACTGCTCCATTTACCTATTGAGAAAATCATATTTATTTTAAACTTTAAATAGAACTCATGCTCTTATTCAGGCTAGGTTTTCATGAGAGAGCAGAAAAAAGAATGGAAACTATCGAAATTTTCAGGTAAATTTCTAAACTAATTTTGGGAATGCGCTTTTTTAAACTCAGAAATGTTTAAACATACGACCTAGGTACCTACATAGGTAAAAGCCACATGGGTAGCCATAAAAAATAAATAGTAATGAAAAAAATAATAATAAAGAAAAAAATGCAATTCAGACGAAGCACGTGCGCAAGTGTAACTTTATCTGTCTCCAAATCGTCGGAAACAATAGAAAATATAGAAATAAATCTGAAAGATATTAAAATCTACTCCATTCTATTCTACCAACTCTACTCTACTACTGTATTCTATTTCATTCTATTCTACCAACTCTACTCTACTACTGTATTCTATTTCATTCTATTCTACCAACTCTACTACTGTATTGCGCAAGTGTAACTTTATCTGTCTCCAAATCGTCGGAAACAATAGAAAATATAGAAATAAATCTGAAAGATATTAAAATCTACTCCATAGATCTACCAACGTACCAACTCTACTACTGTAGGTATTCTATTTCATTCTATTCTACTCCATTCTATTCTACCAACTCTACTACTGTATCCTACTGTATTCTATTTCATTCTATTCTACTCTATTCTATTCATCATTGCGTTTTACTTCTCATGGTCTGTTATGATATTTAATCTTTTATTACCCACACAACACACACTTTAATATGACGTTCGCATGCTGTTTTAATAACTGCTATTCAAATCTAGGTATACTCAGAAGAGAGAGAGAGATAGCAGAAAGAGGGGACGAAAAGAGACGAATAGAGAAGAGAACGCAACAACAAACCTGAAAAGTCTAACTTCGCGAAACACGTACTAGAAACAGGGCATAATATGAACGCAGCGAAACAGGAAATACTCTGGTGCGGAAAGAACTTTAGAGAAATCCTGTACCATGAACAAATCGAAATACACAAGGCCGTGCATAGTGGGCAATGTGTTAATGAAATAGTGGAAACGGTCCCTAACCTCGTCCACAAAAGGGACCAGCTGATCAGTCATCAGGTGACAGTGTCTACACCCCCACCACTGTCACTATCAGCAACAACAACACCTACACTCAGTTTCCCTTGAAAATGTCTATGAAATAGACGAAACTCCGAGTCGGGATAAATAACCAACTCCACCATTTTCATAAATAACCTAAGTAAAATAGGAATATTCCTACCAAATTTCAGCTTTCTAGGTGTTGTGGTTCAGGAGATAGAGCGATCAGTGTGTGAAATGTGAATGGATCTTGATTTTATAATCTCAAGAATCACAAGACCTAGAAAGCTGAAATTTGATAGGACTATTCCTTTTATGGTCTAGGTGTGCAATAAGAAAGGATTTTGCGAATCTAAACTGATCCTGAGATATGATCAATTTTTGATCGCTAAAATCTCCATAAGAAATACACAGAGTGCAGAGACTGCGGGAGAGAATCCTGAGATATGATCAATTTTTGATGCTAAAATCTCCATAAGAAATACACAGAGTGCAGAGACTGCGGGAGAGAAATGTTCCGCTCTCGACCAACATTTTGAGGTTCGTTTGTTTTCTTACAGGAAAAATGGACAGGAGGATGATTATTACAATAATTAGAATGAGGAACAAGCATGCAAGATATCCAGTGCATCTCTATAGAATGGGAATCATAGATAATGAACATTTTTTCATTATTTTCTACAAGTTTGGCCATGCCTCGGGATGAACTAGCGGGATTCCGGAGCGAAGCGACGGAATTCAGCTAGTATAAGATACGAGTAAAAAGCCATGTAAATAATTTTCTGCGTTGGAAGCGTCCATGGCAACAATACATTCGGAGATTTCAAATATATCGGCAGCGTTCCGGGCGATGGTCCCTCCTCCCCCGTTTGACCCAGAGGACCCCCTTCCCTTCTTCAGACGCTGAGGAGGAGGACGATCTCGACTATGTTCCCGGCTACGTGCCACCCGTGGCAACCATATGTCCGAACGACCCGTGGAATCTAACGGCTCGCCTTCCTACTACTTGTTCCTTTGACCCCATGACAATTGAAAAGGACCCGGAGGTCCTCGGACCTTCCTCCCACATTCTGGCTCAGGGGGTGAAGTGCCAGAGGCTGGGGGAGTCCGGTTGGAACCGGATCCGCTATGCTGAGGCGGAGAAGGTTCTCAAGAGGGGAGCCGTCTTCCAGCCCCTTACCATGAACGCGCAGTTCAGACCCCCCCTGTCGCGAATTCTCGCGAGTTTATTTTTTCGGCCAGTTTCTGGATAGTCTAGAATTTAATAGCCCAGATCTCGGAATTTTTCGGACACAATTCAGATTTTTTCAGATTTTTCCACATTCAGATTTTTCTCTCGGACATTTTCAATTTATTCGGTACCCCTTTTTGGAGACTTAGTATTATTTTGGACATATAGAGTCTTTTTATGTATCGTTGTCACTGATAACGCATCTAATGTACTAACTGACGGCCAATGTCCATTTCATAACGGACCATTATATAGAGATGGCCCTATCCCATCCACTGATGGATGGACGTCCAGGACTCAAGACCATTACCTAACGGCGAATATACACTTTAAAACGAAATCTTGGAAGCCTAATCTGATCACAAAAGCAATCATAGAAAGAGAAACGGCGGACAACTTCTGTCGCGAATTCTCGCGAGTTTATTTTTTTTTTCGGCCAGTTTCTGGATAGTCTAGAATTTAATAGCTCAGATCTCGGAATTTTTCGGACACAATTCAGATTTTTTCACATTTTTCCACATTCAGATTTTCAGATTTTTTCTCTCGGACATTTTCAATTTATTCGGTACCCCTTTTTGGAGACTTAGTATTATTTTGGACATAGAAGCCTAATCTGATCACAAAAGCAATCATAGAAAGAGAAACGGCGGACAACTTCTGTCGCGAATTCTCGCGAGTTTATTTTTTTTTTCAAAATCTCTGTCAAACCCCTTAAAAAAAAAAAAAAAAAAAAAATGAATGATTTAGACTAATTTAGAGAATATTATTAATTTATGATACGATGGTTTAGAGGCAGGTTTTATGTTTTCTTAAATCTTTTTTAAAGTTGATTTAATATGTTCATGCCAATGAAATCTTTTTAAATTTGAAGATACAGATGATATTGCAAGTTATAAATAAAATAGTATTGATTAAGTTGTTGTACCTATATTAGCTATTGCTGATTTTGGTCATCTTGATTTGAAGATATCAAATAATACAGTTCGAATATTACAGTTACCAGAGTTTCTTCTTCAATCTAACAAAAGTTACGCGGTCACAAAAGTCGCTTTTTTCTAAAAATTTTGCACCAAGGTATCAATCTAATTGATGAAATTACGAACCTAGAACATACGACAAAAAGCAAGGTTGATGAACAAAAACAAACTCACCTAAGTTGGACCATAATCCATAGTGAAACTCGAAGGTAAAATCCAGATCACTTGAGAAAAACAACATGAGGGGACAGAATTACAATAATTATAATGGATCCAAAACCCAAAACCAATTTGATAAGGTTCAACAACTCAAACACTTATCATGATCAAAGTGACCCAAACAAGATCATCACCTATTGATCTGAAGAACGCATTCGATAACATTAGGGGTTTCCAACAGGGCTCGAGTCTCGGTCCACTTTTGAATTGCATACATCACCTATTGATCTGAAGAACGCATTCGATAACATTAGGGGTTTCCAACAGGGCTCGAGTCTCGGTCCACTTTTGAATTGCATAATTCATGGACATCTTCAAGAAATGTTCAACCGCGCCATTGACTATGCCAAATCGCTTTCGATTCTCTAACCTAAAACGTAAGTTTTAGGTTAGAGTGTTTTTTAACTTAAGTGCTTTTTAACACCTGCCAACTAAGGCCAGCCACTCACTATCAAATAGACCTGACTGGTACACTTGCTCACGTCCGCCTGTCAGGTGTACCTGATGGTGAGTGGCTGACCTAACACTTGAATCCTTTGGACCATCATTGGACATATTTTTTTTCCTTGTGAATTATCATTGTTTTTTTTACATCCAATATATTGTTACAATTGTGTATATTCAGTTACGGCTTTTATTTCTCTATTTTTGCACCTAACTGTGGGGAAATTCCATTCTCTTCTCTCAATTACGCTTCCACTGTCAACCACTCCATTTCCCCACAACTTCACCCAAAGCTTAAATGAAATAGCACAAGAGTGAGGAATAGAGGCTAAAAATTATTTTAAAAAGCAGTCAGTCTTCAACTAAAATTCCTCACTATAAAGACTAAAGTTCTAATAGCAATAATACGGGCAGTTTCCCTTAGGTTGCGTGGGAGTCGTTACAAGCCTAGAAGCTTAAACATGGAAGATGGGGCTGGGGGTTTTTGTGCTGAGCTGGGTGAGAGTGAGGACTGAGTTCTCAATTCTGAAAGCTGTCTCATTAAGATTAAGAGGAACAAGGCAGATTGTTAAGCCCTGTGCTTTTGATGATGGAGCTGGCTTAATGTGTATTGATGATTGAAGAATTGTTATATATTAAAAAAAAAACAAAGTTTTCGAAAAAAAAAAAAAAAAATGAAGATGGGGCAGGGGGTTTCCTAAGGTGTTGAAGGTATTTCTGATGATGATTTTCTTTTTAATCATAAAGGTTTAATAAAGTACACGACCTGTTTTGGACTAAATAAAATCGCTATATTACCTACGTATGATTATAAACGTCTTTTTTCCTTACACACCCATCGCCGCAATTCACGACACACAAAAATTATAAATCTGTAATATTTCGGACTGGTATCATGCTTCAGCCAGTCCAAATTACACATTCGAAGTTTCATTCTCCATTCTGATTTTCATATTTGATCCACAAATAAATTTGCTCCCGCTTTACAACAAAATAAGTTTGTCTTATCTTATATTATAAGAACGGAAATTTAGCTAGCACCTCCAATGTATTTCGAAGAGGGGGGGATACTGTGGCGCTCACATTCCCCATTAGAAAAGTCGTATAAAAAAGGGTCTAAGTTATAAGGATAGACCCTTGCGGAATAGCTACAAGCCTCTAATTATTGTTTTTCTGAGAGTAATGAGTACTGGGCAAGTATATTACATTTTCGAAAGGTAACAAGAACACAAATCTGTAAGAACCATGGTAAATTATGGGTCAATTTCTCCAGACGTATGCATTTCATATTCTAAGTCAAAGGTCGAAGTGATATCTTAGCAAATGTGGTTCAGTTTAGAACTTTCAATTTCAACCAGTCTAAATCCAAGTAATGATTGGTTTTATCATTAGATTATTATCTAGGTAAATTGATATATCACACATTGGAAACTTCAGTTTTCTTCTTCCATCAATCACCCTAGCTAGGGCTGATTGACAGGCTGACGAAAAACGCCGACCCCGTCTGAACATGGGAAAGGGCGACGAAGAAGACCTGAGAAGTATTCTGTGTCGTTTGGGCAACCCAAACTTTGGGCAGTCCGTCAATAAGTTTAATTTAAATTCAACACCATGTCTCTTACTGCCTTCCACAGATCTATTTCCAACATTTCAAAGTTCCTTCTGTTTTCATGTTTTCTCTTTCCAGTTCCTTCTGTTTTCATGTTTTCTTCTACAGTTACTCCTTTCATCTTACCCTGTAGGCGTATTGAAATGATTTCAATGTGATCAAGTGATAACCATTGTTTCCTGATCCTGATTCTTCTCTAGGTCTTTTGATTTGATCAATATTAATTGAGCTATGAGCAAGTTGTACTTTGTGACTCATAGGTCTTGCAATGACTCCATAAATTGTCTTAATTGACCAAGACAAATCGATGCCTTGTAATATCTGCATGATCATTTCGAACTGTTTGTCCTCTCATTAGTTACCATTAGGAGGTGAGTCTTTTGTAGGTATAAGTTCTCACAATTATAAGGTTCGGTTTATCAAATTATCGGCCAGTTAAAATTTATTTGAATCAATGTTATTAATTCAAGAGGTGAATAATTTCAACAGCCTGAAACTTCTAAAATAGACCGAACTCGAGTTACATTACACGTAAAAAAAAACTGTCGCTTCTTCTCATGAAAATTTTCGATAGGTCAACACGAGAACATCAGAGTGTAAAATAATGAAATAGGTATTTGCAATCGAAATACGAACACTTTTTGTTGACTCTGGAATTTGAACCCGGTACCTTCTGTATGGCAAGCAAGCGAGTTACCACTGGGCTGTCCGTGACGAACCTTGGACCTCAACGGCGATGTATACGAAATATAGAATGTTCTACAGACGAGATAAGATACGTGTATGTTAGTTGCCACTTGCAAATGCTCCTCGAGATCTAAGATGTACCATTTCTGAGTTCGCATCCCGGTCAAAAGCTGGTTTCGGCAGCCACTATCGCTCAAAACATCCAGGAATCGAAAGCCCCGTTCCTGTTTGGCCATGCCTCGGGATGAACTAGCGGGATTCCGGAGCGAAGCGACGGAATTCAGCTATCTTATATTATAAAATCTATGCTGCTATGCCTTCAATGACCGATTTGGCTGCAATGACTGTAATATCCACAGGGTTTCTAGAGTTCTTACATTCCTCTCTCTCTCCTCTCTCTCTTCCTCGAAGTGTTAAAATAATAAATTCCCATTTTATATCCTTAAATAATTAGATATATATTGATCATTTATTACTAGTTGCTTGCTCCGTGGGTAGGTATATATAAATTGGTTAGTGTCATATTATTTTTTTTATTTCACACTTCATGTGCGCGGGATTGTCTTATTATTGCGTTCCCGATAGAGATGGTGAGGAATATGTTCCCACCAGTCTCTATTGTAAGATGATTGTTCTAAATACATTCCAGGTAGATATTATTGGGCCCATCACACATTGTAAGCGTAGTCGCCTGAAAAAATTCAAATCTATGAAAATGACACCTATGGAATTTGAAATAGAAGAAAATGGTGCTGGAATTTTCTAATGCTGTAAAAGGGATAAGTTGTTGTTGTTGTCGTGTTGTTGTCTCAATTTATCTCAGGGCTCAGGGAGTTTCACAAAAGCCGAAGCCTTTGAAGATGTTGAAACTTTCATTTCAGCAATGCCATGTCAAGATTTTTAAGTGATATTACTTCAAGCTCTTCAAAATATCCTGAACATGGTTCATTACCACCATCCAAATCCGAAACAATTCGAAACATATGACCCCATCACTCGCCGTACCAACTCCACACAAACCAATTCACAATGCGTTTAAAATTGCTATTAAATTTATTATTACACGCCTCATAAAGTACATCAATTAAAAAAAAAATAAATAAATAATAATAATCTTACACAGTCCTAAAGGCGCTATTAGACTGAGGCAACTTGTAGCAAACCACACTGAAGCTTCAAAACCATCTCAATCCATGGTCAATATGAGGCTACTGAAGCATCCTTCAAAGGTTTTTCATTGATTGTCGAGGCACTGTGGAAGAGGTTCACTCGACATCGATTGATCATTCGACGCCGAAATCACAAAAATCGCCATATTTATAAACAAAATACTGGCTCTTAAGTTGCACCGAAGCATCAATTGCCAGCCTAGTTAGCTTAGTTGGTAGTGCGTCTGCCTTGTAAGCGCTAGGCCGCGGGTTCGATTCCCGCCCGGGGCGGATTTTATCCTGCTTGGATAATGTTCGTTCTCGGAACGGCTGGCTTTCTCCTATCCTGTCTTCCTTCTCTCTTCGATTTCGGGACGATAAGACCATAGCAGTTACAGTTCCCTCTGTCAAACCTCTTAAAAAAAAAAAAACCTACGTCAATAGTTTGAAGAGACGCCCGGCATAAATCAACACGGAACAGAGTTTTGATGTTTTACTGATTTTTTTTTTTTTTTTTTTTTTTTTTTTTTTTTTTTATTTTATGTTAAAATTTTTTTTGAAAAAACAAAATAATAATAATAAAAAAAAAATGAAAATTTTCCTAAGGCCCGAGCTTGAGCCGCCTACGGCACGGCCAATTTTCGACCAAAAATCTTCCTATCTTAAAATACTCCCCGAGTAATGAGGAATCATAAGAAACGTGTCCAAAAATTGAAACTCTTTTTTTTTTTTCCTTTTCTCTTGGAAATTTTCTAAGTCCAAAATCGACCGCTACGGCGAGGCCAATTTCGACCAAAAATTTGCCTATCTTAAAAATGAGTTCCACCGCTGTGATAAGGAATCATATAAAGTACGACAAACTGTTCTTGAGATATTTTGTTCACAACCTTTTCAACATTTTCCACGAAATGAGGGTTAAGTAACAATTACTTTGGTTAATATCTGGATGGGTGATTATCCGATTTTTACCAAATTGTTACAGTCGCGTCCTTGGATCATACCGGGATAGCATACCAAATTTCATTTCTCTACGACAAGCCGTTCTTGAGATATTTTGTTCACAACTTTCTATTTTTTCCCATTTAAACCTGTAGTACGTACGTACGTACGTTCGTACGTACGTACGTTACGTACGTACGTACGTTACGTACAGACCATGGGCTAAAAATCACTTTTTTGACATCAGGGGATCCCAAAACGGATATTTCCAACCATTTCCCGATTTTGAAAATTTGGACCGATTGCAATACTTTCATTACTAGTATAGCTCCGCTATACTGTAGTAATAGAAAGTAAAAAGAAGAAGCATCAATTTCATCTGATTGGCCAAAATTTGTTTCAGTCTGACTTGAGAGCGAAAATTTTTCTTCATAAAATGGGATGTTATTAATATCCTTAAACAGGAAATAGACCAGCCTAGTCTGGCTGGGGGTCTTTAAACAGGTAGCATACGCATACCAGCCTGAAATTTCTGTTGCTAGAGAAATAACAAAGGTTGAGTACGAGGGGGATCCACTCGTAAAATTCTGTCGTCAAAACTAAATGTCAGCCCAAAAGCGATCAAACCGTCTGTGAAGACGAAGATAAATACAATTGATAATCCAAGAACCTCCGTGTAACAGCGCCCTCATGTTACACTTGCAGCGATAGGATGAGCATTCGAATGATCATTTATCAAAACCAGATCTCTCCAATGTCAAGTCCCGATCATATACCGTGGAGTGCTCTTCGAGATCACATATATTCAAGTGAGAAAGGAGCGCAGGGGTTAACAAGACCACAACATGTTCCAAACACAGACTTTGAGATGGTTTTTAATTAGATTCTGAAGTACTGGGTCGGGCCATAAATATACCGTCACTTTCCAAACGCCAGCACGGCTCTATGGGAATGAAAACTTGATGCCGATGTGGTTCGAGATGGGAACTTTGGTGTAAAATATTAAAAACTGGAATATTCTTATTTGTAGGCAGTTTTATTATGCGCTGTAGTCCGTATTGGTCTCTCAAGGGTCGTATGTCATTCAGTTCATTTTCTTTGTTTCCATAGATAATTAGATACACCTAGGAATGTTTAATAGTGGCGCCATCTATGTGATCCTGATTATGTGGTCAGTCAGTTTCCAAATAATAAAGTCAGTCTAATATTTGATCTTGATCTGACATCACAGAAGTTTTCTCTCTTCAAATGAAACCCTCCAAACAAGAACTGCCATGGCAACGAAATAGTTGATAGGGTGATCCTGATTATGTGGTCAGTCAGTTTCCAAATAATAAAGTCAGTCTAATATTTGATCTTGATCTGACATCACAGAAGTTTTCTCTTTTCAAATGAAACCCTCCAAACAGGAACTGCCATGGCAACGAAATGGTTGATAGGTTGTTTAGATTTTTTTTTCGTATTTTCGGATTTGAAAAAAATATTGGTCTGCTCCTAAAGCTGTACGTTTGTAAAATTTTATTCCTGAAATAAAAGTATGTCCCGTTGTTTCCAATTTGACATCAAATCTTATTTGTTTTTAAATTTAGCCTCGGATTTGAAAAAAATATTGGTCTGCTCCTAAAGCTGTACGTTTGTAAAATTTTATTCCTGAAATAAAAGTATGTCCCGTTGTTTCCGATTTGACATCAAATCTTATTTGTTTTTAAATTTAGCTAGCACCTCCAATGTATTTCGAAGAGGGGGGGATACTGTGGCGCTCACATTCCCCATTAGAAAAGTCGTATAAAAAAGGGTCTAAGTTATAAGGATAGACCCTTGCGGAATAGCTACAAGCCTCTAATTATTGTTTTTCTGAGAGTAATGAGTACTGGGCAAGTATATTACATTTTCGAAAGGTAACAAGAACACAAATCTGTAAGAACCATGGTAAATTATGGGTCAATTTCTCCAGACGTATGCATTTCATATTCTAAGTCAAAGGTCGAAGTGATATCTTAGCAAATGTGGTTCAGTTTAGAACTTTCAATTTCAACCAGTCTAAATCCAAGTAATGATTGGTTTTATCATTAGATTATTATCTAGGTAAATTGATATATCACACATTGGAAACTTCAGTTTTCTTCTTCCATCAATCACCCTAGCTAGGGCTGATTGACAGGCTGACGAAAAACGCCGACCCCGTCTGAACATGGGAAAGGGCGACGAAGAAGACCTGAGAAGTATTCTGTGTCGTTTGGGCAACCCAAACTTTGGGCAGTCCGTCAATAAGTTTAATTTAAATTCAACACCATGTCTCTTACTGCCTTCCACAGATCTATTTCCAACATTTCAAAGTTCCTTCTGTTTTCATGTTTTCTCTTTCCAGTTCCTTCTGTTTTCATGTTTTCTTCTACAGTTACTCCTTTCATCTTACCCTGTAGGCGTATTGAAATGATTTCAATGTGATCAAGTGATAACCATTGTTTCCTGATCCTGATTCTTCTCTAGGTCTTTTGATTTGATCAATATTAATTGAGCTATGAGCAAGTTGTACTTTGTGACTCATAGGTCTTGCAATGACTCCATAAATTGTCTTAATTGACCAAGACAAATCGATGCCTTGTAATATCTGCATGATCATTTCGAACTGTTTGTCCTCTCATTAGTTACCATTAGGAGGTGAGTCTTTTGTAGGTATAAGTTCTCACAATTATAAGGTTCGGTTTATCAAATTATCGGCCAGTTAAAATTTATTTGAATCAATGTTATTAATTCAAGAGGTGAATAATTTCAACAGCCTGAAACTTCTAAAATAGACCGAACTCGAGTTACATTACACGTAAAAAAAAACTGTCGCTTCTTCTCATGAAAATTTTCGATAGGTCAACACGAGAACATCAGAGTGTAAAATAATGAAATAGGTATTTGCAATCGAAATACGAACACTTTTTGTTGACTCTGGAATTTGAACCCGGTACCTTCTGTATGGCAAGCAAGCGAGTTACCACTGGGCTGTCCGTGACGAACCTTGGACCTCAACGGCGATGTATACGAAATATAGAATGTTCTACAGACGAGATAAGATACGTGTATGTTAGTTGCCACTTGCAAATGCTCCTCGAGATCTAAGATGTACCATTTCTGAGTTCGCATCCCGGTCAAAAGCTGGTTTCGGCAGCCACTATCGCTCAAAACATCCAGGAATCGAAAGCCCCGTTCCTGCAATCCATAAGACCTGTGAGGGAAGTTCATTCCAGACAATCAACAGACTCCATCAGCAGCCATTCCACACTGAGCAATGAGTTGAGTTCACCATCAGTACAACATCCGACATGGTCTGCATCCTCTGCAACCGAGCGTTCAGAACGAGAGCAGGACTGACGAGTCATCGCAGAGGCAACACGTGCGGAGTTATGAGAGGCGGAGGCAAATCGGATCGATAACGCCATTAATCATATTAGTTGCCAACAATCCCCGAGTATGTCACCAGTTTATATGAATTCCCTGGCTATACAACGATGATGCTACATGCTACTGATAAGCCGCGCCTGATGATATGATGCTACTGATAAGCCGCCCCTGATGATATGATGCACTGCTAAAAGCCGCCCCCGATATGATGCCCCCGCGTAGCGAACACGCGAAGCCCCCGGGGGGTGGAGGGGGGCGAAGCCCCCCTCCCGAGCACGAAGTGCGAGTCACCAAATATTACCCGCGCCTGATGATATGATGCTACTGCTAAGCCGCGCCTGATGATATGATGCTACTGCTAAGCCGCGCCTGATGATATGATGCTACTGCTAAGCCGCCCCTGATGATATGATGCTACTGCTAAAAGCCGCCCCTGATGATATGATGCTACTGCTAAGCCGCGCCTGATGATATGATGCTACTGCTAAGCCGCGCCTGATGATATGATGCTATTGCTAAACTACCAATGAATGTAATATACACAGTTAGTGGAGATGTCAACAGCACAGAATACTACCAATGTAATACAAACATACAGTTAGTGGAGGTGTCAACAGCACAGAATACTACCAATGTAATACAAACATACAGTTAGTGGAGATGTCAACAGCACAGAATACTACCAATATAATACAAACATACAGTTAGTGGAGATGTCAAAATCACCAAATTAATATTACCAATGTAATACAAACATACAGTTAGTGGAGATGTCAAAATCACCAAATTAATATTACCAATGAATTCTGCTCTAAACAGACTCGTTTCCTCTACCTTGATCATTATGTGCGTTCTGAAATAAACTCACAGATGTAAATCTCAGGATGTTCAAGTTTTCCATCCCACCTACTTCGATCTCAATTCTCAGTCCAATGTATCACACTGCGACGTGTGGACTTGATATAAATATACAGTCTTATACAGTAGAACCTCGATAGAAACTATACCTTGATAGCAAGCATAAATCTCCATTTCCCTTCCCATAGAAATAGGAAACTTCGTTATTAAGTAAATTATTACCATAGACTTTACCTCAATATTAAGTAGCTTTACCTCTATAGTAAGCAATTTTCGTTACCTCGACCCCTAGTAAGTGATTTTTACGGTTTGTTTTGTTTTTAGTACCTATTGTGGCATCGTGTGGAAATGTCGAAAACGGCGATATTAAGTCATTTGAAAAAAGGACCCTCGTAAATAAGTAACCTATTTACTGAGTAAACCTCTATAACAAGTCATTTTCGTTATTTCGCTTGACTCACTATCGAGGTTCGACTGTACGACCTGATATAATACTAATATAACTGATATAAATATATACTTTTATAATCATACGCTCTCTCATAATAAAATGCTTTGAATAGGATGAGGTATGTGTTGGCAAGAATGATTTGTGATGGTATTCTTGTGTGTAAAAATCGTATACCTACATGAATGAATGTGGAGGAAAGGGGTAGGAGAGATGCATTCATTTGGGTTTCGAAGTGTTTCTTATGAGGCTGAATTCGGTCACAGGGCGATTATTTGTTAGGTTTATATTGCTGCTAAGCCGCCCCTGATGATATGATGCTACTGCTAAAAGCCGCCCCTGATGATATGATGCTACTGCTAAGCCGCGCCTGATGATATAATGCTACTGCTAAGCCGCGCCTGATGATATGATGCTACTGCTAAGCCGCGCCTGATGATATGATGCCACTGCTAAGCCGCGCCTGATGATATGATGCTACTGCTAAAAGCCGCCCCTGATGATATGATGCTACTGCTAAGCCGCGCCTGATAATATGATGCTACTGCTAAGCCGCCCCTGATGCTAATGCTACTAAACTGCCTGAGAACATCCAAATGCAAATATAGTGACTCCTGGGCCTGCTCTTCGGACATCAATCCCACTCTCCCCGTTGTAAATGTTTTTTTTTTTTTTGCAATGAGCTTCTTTGGAAGATTTCCCCTTCTCCACAAAAAAAGGACATCTAGGAGACTGTCAAGTGACATTTGGACACGGACCAAATGATCCCTTTGGTGGATTTGATAGCATCTAGGGAGGGTAAAATATTTGGGTATTTTCAAGATTCCAGATAAATGGACACTTGAGATTATGGAGATTATCGAAGACACCTCAGCTTATCTGGACAAAATCCTCAAAATAGTGAAAGGTGTAACTATAATCAGATTAGTGGTCATTGAAGAATTAGTGGAAACGAGATGGTCGATAAGTTTTTGTGGGGAAACAGCTGTATTTACCGTACATTTTGTTTTGTTTACTCCAAAAATAGTGGCGAATAATGGAGCAAATTTTGGGTCAGTAGCAATAAAGGTACCTACTGTGGTGAATATGCTTGATGGTTATGTTCCATTGTCCCTACCTTACTATATTAGGATTCAGGAGGATTCAATTTGCTCAAGCCGATTTGTGGAAGCAATCTCGCACTTTGCCCTTTTGCAGTTTGTCGAAATGACGTCATCCCAAAAGCATCAAATAAACACAAGCAACAGCTAACCATAACCGAATACCAGCTAACCATAACCAAACAAGCAATAGCTTCTTGGTTATGGATAACTTTATTATTAAATATTTTCTTTGAAGTTATGTAAGCATGTATGGATGTTCAAATAAAAATAAAGTACCTATTCATTTGTTGGAAACAAAAATCTGTTTTTTTTTTTTTTTTTATTTTAAAAAAAAAAAAAAATACCTTTTTTTTTTTTGGAAAAAAAATTTTTTTTTTTTTTTTTTTTTTTTTTTTTTTTTTTTGCAAACTTCAACATTTCCAGAACCTTTCTTTAACGGTTTTACCATCACTAAAGTTTTCACTCCATTTTTATTTCGCTAATAAACTAGTTTCTTTTATGGAGGTAGGTATAGATTTTATTATCTTTGATATTCTTCACTGATCTTGATCTCGAGTTTGATGGACTTTTCCTTTCTTTCACTAGACCTCATTCAAACGCCCACTAATTCTTGTCACCATTCTCCACTGCCCCGAGGGTTCTATCACTATAATAGTGGATCTGAGATCCACTCTGATGATTATCCACAAGATGGCACGTGAGATTTCAAGTGGATTGGGTGGCCTAGTGGACCAAAATGTTGGTCACTTCTATTGTTGGAGTGATGGACAGACTGACAAAGGGGTTGTGTTGGTTTTCGATCAATATACTGAAGTGCTACCTTGTAATCTCTTCTTCACCTTTTAAAAATAAATTTAGGTAGGTATTACGTACCCAGGGTTGGAAATATATGGGAATCTAATGATGGAAACCCTGATACAGACGTCAATAACGAGAAAAGAGAAATTTAACTTCCAACAGTTCCATACTTCAAAGACAAAACATCAAATCTCTATAACTGCTAATTTTATGAATGTGTGGCGGAATTTTCAGCCACATATTTTTGTAATGGATTTCGGAAAATAAACCCGTACCGATTTGACTATTTGAAGCTGATCGCTTCTCATTTCTCTAGTTAGGACAATGTCTTTGGATGGAGAATCGAACTCCACAAATGACTGAAAAGTGAAAACATACGGATTATTCTACACGAAAAAGGATATCAGTCAGACACAACTCAAGTTCGTGTTTTACTAGCACATTTCATTCTTATGTCTCTTGTGGAAAACAATGGACGAAGAGTCAGTGCCGCTGTTTCTTATTTTCAAAAAATGTTATATCTTTTTCTACGTTTCTATAGAAAATTAAAAAGGTTATCTAATTTTATTTATTAAGATTCATTCAAATTTGCTTCTTCACAAGGTGGCTTCAACCACCCTGTATACAAACAATACAATGAGACAACCTCATGGAACAATGTGTGAGAGATGTGAGATTAGCAGATCTGGATTTATCTATTCGGCCTTGACTTGGGTGAACTTCAGAGACTACAGGAGCCTTGGCAATCGTTTCTAGGAGATGATCTAATTTAGGCGATAAAACGTGCACTAGATGAAGAGATGCACTAGTTAAAACGCATTTTATGCAACTGAAGTAGTTTTGTGCACTGAAGAAGTTAACTCAAGCCAAGCGCTACTTGGAAAACTCCAGTGCACTAGATATGACGTTTGTGTTCAGCACTATGAAAAATGAAAAGCGAAAAACGCGATGGAGAGACACCAGAAAATGTTGAAAGACAGTAAACACCATAAATAAATGATGACTAATGACTATTGTTGTCAACACATTAAACACAATACATACATATTTAACATTTTAGTTAAAACTCCTAACGAAAAAAAAAAAGGTAGAAACATAGTAGGTATAAAAAAAAGTAGAAACATGAAAATTTAGTTGTGATTTTTCCATGGTCGACCGTACAGCTTTTCCTTCTCATCAAATAATACATTCTTTTGCATGCAATTATCAACATGATACCAAAATGTTCAAATAAAACACCCCTTCCAGATTTTCTTGTGCTGGAAGAGCACTTAAAACAGAATCTGTATTGCCACGATGAATAAAATAAAATAATACTACTGGCTGGAAATGATTTTCCATGATTGCCTATAAGATAGGCGAAACTCGAGTCGGAGTAGAAAAACACAAATACCTAGTATCCAGTAATAATAGAAACGGTAAGAATAATGTCGGTCACAGGGCGTTAGACAAGTTGGTCAAACCAGAAAAGACAACTTTGAAGTACCTGTTCGCCATCCAAAGGGGCCATTGATGTGGGCACACAGCTTTAGATGAAGTATTTCATCGTATACCTGTTCCGTTCATATACCCGTAGAACAATATACCATATCCGTTCCGAGAACGACCTTTATCTGTTCAGGATAAATTCAGCCCTGGGCGGAAGTCACCGCAACCTAGCGCTTACAAAAGGTAGACGCACAACGCACAATCCGCTGAGCTAACTAGGCTGACAATTTCATTTGAACTTCTCTTGTCTCACAACTTCCTAGTCACCCGATGCCTTATAAAAAGTCGCCTGTAATAGAGAACGTTGTATTTATCTATTTTACATTGATACATTTACACAAACACATTATACGCATGTTGTTTCGGTGTTGGAAGATAAACGTTCGATAAATCATCGGCTAGAGAACCGATTGAATCGATTATTCAAGTGCGAGGTCAAGCGGTTTAGGTCCGTGACAACGTTGATTCAAAGCTCGTTTTGTCTAGGGGCGATAGCGCGTTGAATGCACCAGTTGCCGGTCACTGAAGCAACGTGGAGCGGGGTTGGTATCAGGATAGGTGACCATTTGCGGTGAGATTGTCACCGCGCGGTTTATGATATGGAAAAAGGGAAATAAATACTTGAATACATTCTGGTCAAGTTGGTATACGAGTCCTTAATGTCCTTACGGTGACATTAAACTACATAGAATAATCAAAGTAATAGTTAAAATGTCCTTATTTCTCGAGATTTTGAAATACCTATATATACCTATTAGCTACTTATGTACAGGTTGAAGATTTTAATCTTCAGAACTACTACACTATCCTTTCTCACTTTTGGCAAATCTGCTTTGATGGGTTTCTCGGAAACCATCATCTTCTAAATCTTCTTCTTCATTGAAGAGATGTTTATCAATCCCGAGTATTCTTTGGAGTCATCCAGTCAGAGAGATGGTCAATGGATTAGAGTTTGACAATATTTGTCATGTCATTCATAAGTGGAACATGTTCGGTCACTCCTACAACTGGTTCATTGAGAAAATCTCAAGATGGAAGAAACAAAGTGCCCTCACGTAACGTGATGTCACGTCCAGTCGTGAATTTGATAATTCACGAAAGATTGTCACCAGCTTTCTAATTTTTCTGGCTAAACCGAAAGCTTTCCTTATGGTTGACCTTACCACTGAGACCTTATCAGATATGATACACATAGCGCTCAACGTGTTAACATAGTGTCAAGGGTTGTCTTTGACGTCACCCATTTGATTTACACAGGTCAGTAGGTACCTATATTGAATATTCCAATTTGAAACTTCTTTATGTTCAGAATATAAAAATACAAATGGTTTATGTTTAAAAAAGAAGAAAGAAAAAGTATTTCTCAAACTCTGGATTCACTGAAAACTCTCTGTGATAAGATAGAGCAAAGACTTCAACATGCCCGAAGAAGAAAACAGAAGAAACAAGAACTGACAGAAAAGTGCGGAAATCTTCGTGTCAGATGCTTTTCCGGCAGAACTTGTCAGCGGCCTGTGGAATTCGACCTGGCTTCAATAGTAGCCAGAGATTTTAATGTCATCCGGATTCCAATAAATCTACCATCAAGTTTTCTCTGAAAATCTCTCGTGTATAAGTGCCCAACCAAACTATAACCCAATTATTTTCCAATCATAAACCTACATCCATTTCAGTTATTTCTCAAAACCATCGATAAGCAAGTAGAGACATAGTTTCATTCACAACTACTTCCACAAAGCATTCAAAATACGCATGCAAAATGAGTAGCCCTTTGACCCCGAACTATTTACAGATGAATGAGCTAATCTATAATTCCAGATGGACACGTAGCCCTTCAATATTCATGAATGAAGATCCTCATCTGACCATTGTCCAAAAATAGTAACACTTTTATACCAACTATATTAGACTCTACTCAGAGACTGCTCTCTAGAATTAAGGGTATCATAGTATGGATCAAAAGGTGTTTAAGCTACTCTCATATTGTCTATTGTAGTTTAGTTTAATATAACAGAGTAGGTATAACAACGTCCTATGTCGGTCAAATGTAAATGAAAATGTGGTTTTAGAAAAATGCAAAACTCAGCCATTCGTTGAAACATCTCCCGAATATGGTAGATTGGTAGATATAGGAAAAGTATCTTGACTGCTGGATTCACATAATCTTTCCACCTTTTCTTCGGTCTACCTCACCCTTTTCTTCTCACTTCCATTCTCTCAACTCTTTTAGCTCTCATCTCTTCTTTCAACATGTTCATACCACTGCAGTCTTCACCTCTCAGTAGCTCAAGTGGAAGTGGATCAATACTTTCACAATGGAGGAGACAAGATATACGTAGATCAACAAAACAAAACCAACAAGAGCGGAAATATGATTTCGAAATCCCCAGTAATTTGTACATTTGTGGTGGTCCTACGATTGGATGGTTTTTCAAACCAGTATTTTTCTTAAGAATAAACTTTCAGTCTTTGCAAAATAATATCACGAACATCACGATGTTTTCCTCTACACAAAATTCCACATTGGTGACCCCGACGGCTGACGACCGTGTGTATCGCGTGGCCGTGAAACCGCCTCCATTCTGGAAAAACAAACCGTCTATTTGGTTTGCCCAGATGGAGGCGCAATTCCGCACATCAGGCGTTACTGCTGATCAGACAATGTTCGATTATTTAATATCTGCAGTAGACAGTGAGATTTTAGAGTCGGTAAGTGACTTAATTCTGAATCCTCCTGCAGTTGAAAAATACAAAACATTGAAAGATCGTCTCATTGAACATTTCTCTGGTTCTGAGACGCAACGATTCCAGCATTTGCTGTCAGCTCAAGAATTCGGCGATAAGAAGCCCTCTGAGCTTTTGCAACATATGATTGATCTCTGTCCTGCCCTTGATGCCAAATTCCTCAAAACGTTATGGTTACAGCAGCTGCCATCTTCCCTTAGGCCAGTCTTGACAGCGCAAAATATTGATTTGCGATCCTTGGGAAAGCTGGCCGATGATATTTCAAGTTCCCTGCAAGATCACCATGTCAAAGCTGTTGAGTCAAGTTCAACTCAGTCTGATGTCCTCGAGCGTTTGAGCTCGCAGATGGAGAATCTCAGCGCATCTTTAGAAGTTTTGAAAATCCAGCAGAGAAAGCCATTTCGCTCGCGTCCATTCCAAGCAAGAAGATCTGAAGCTCCAGAAGATATATGCTGGTATCATAAAAAGTTCGGACGTTATGCCCAACAGTGTTTGCGTCCTTGCAACTGGTATCGTGCTAACAAATCTTTAAACACCAGGGCCGGTCAGTAAAGGTGACTGATGGCCGTGGCCCCACTATTCATTGTCACCATGATGTCGGCACTTGTTCTTGTCATCCTGAGAACAACAGACTTTTCCTGTCTGATTCAGCGTCTGGATTAAGGTTTCTCATTGACAGTGGCGCTGATGTATCCGTGATGCCTCCGTCTCGGGCTGACAAGAAGTGCAAGTCGGATGTTTGTTTGTTTGCTGCAAATGGTTCGAAAATACCAACCTACGGTAAACGCCTCGTGTCAGTTCATATTGGACTTCAGCGTTCTTTCCGTTATCCATTTATCATAGCGGATGTCACTTGCCCCATCATAGGAGCTGATTTCCTCCGTCATTTCTCCCTCATGGTAGATTTGAAGAATCGTTGTTTAGTTGACTCTGTGACAGCTTCTCACGTCAAAATGTTGAATATGTCGCAGCAATCCGACAATATTTCAACAATGTGTACCAATGAGACTCATCCTGAAATTGTCAAACTTCTCAAAAAATACAACATTGTGTCTGAGGACAATAACTTGTGTGTTCGTTCTGTCAAACATTCAACTGTTCACCATATTGAAACTAAAGGTCCTCCGATTTATTGTACTCCACGTCGCATGTCTCCTGAAAAATTAGAAGCCGCCAAAAAGGAGTTTGATTATATGCTTAAATTGGGTTTGTGTCGACCCTCAAAATCTCCATGGGCTTCGCCGCTTCACCTAGTGCCTAAGAAGAACGGTGACTGGAGACCTTGTGGTGATTACAGAAAACTGAACGATGTCACAATCCCCGACAGATATCCTTTGCCTCATTTGCAAGATTGTTCAATTGTTGCAGCCGGTAAAACATATTTTACAGTGATTGATCTGGTTCGTGCATATCATCAAATTCCCGTTCGAAAGGAAGATATACCAAAGACTGCCGTTACCACACCATTTGGTTTGTTTGAATTTCCCGTCATGTGTTTTGGATTATGTAATTCAGCGCAAACATTTCAACGCTTTGTGAATGAAATGACTCAAGGACTTGATTTTTACCTAAAAAGAGCTCTTTTTATTTCTTCAATAACTTTTGAACCACTTGGAATTTTTTGACACCAGAAGAAACCAAAACTAAGCATTATATACTGCATCAAACCACGTAGAGTAGAGGTCTCCAGTATGATCCATTTTTGTATCACGGGCCTTGGATTAAAGGAAGTCTCGTGATACAAAAGTGGATCACACCGTACCACCACCAAAGTGACGGTGATACAAAAATGGATCACATCGTACACAATGTGTTAATCAAAATCATCTGGTGAAATCGCTCTTTTTATCGCTTTTTATCGTTCATTTACATCCATTTTTTGCAGAATTAGAACATGTTTTTCAATAACATCTAATAATAAAGAGAAATCATCTTTTTATGACACATGTTATAGGAATCATTATCTTCATTCATTGGTTATCGTCTTCCTACAATAGAATCATTAGAATTTGCCCTGGTTCGATTCCAACTAGTATAAATATTTTTCCAATACTAGATTCTGTTATGTGTCCGAAGCCAATAGTTTTATTATTGTCAATGGGTATAACGTTTTAATTGAATACAACTTGAGTCTCATAATAATCTCTCGGAAAAAGAAGAGAAATAAAGATGCCCCTAATTCATTATTCTTTGAAATTTCAATGTAAACGTTTGTTTGTTATTAAATTACATTAATTGAAAGTCGAGCTGCTGCTTCAGTGGAGAATTTACGGTACACCAAGAAACCCAAGCTGGCCCAGACCTGTGAACCCTGTATATCAAGTAGCTCAAGCGATGACAAGAAAAGATATCGCAATCGCACCCGAAGAAAGTAATTAAATTTGTCCCCATTCCTCCTGCGCTGTTTTGAAGTGAAGTCTGTGTTTTTCTGCTCCTCGTTAATATATTTATAACTCAGTAATTACTGAACCATTTGTTTTCATTTTTGTATCAAAATGTTCCTTTTTTCTTCGTCTTTCCCGTGAATATATTAGTTTTCATATACGACTATTCCATGTGTGTTTTTTCTTCGTTTTTTCCCGTCACCTATGCCTTTTCTATGAATAACTTGTTCTTGTTACCATGACCAAAATGTTCCTTTTTTCTTCGTCTTTCCCGTGAATATATTAGTTTTCATATACGACTATTCCATGTGTGTTTTTTCTTCGTTTTTTTTCCCGTCACCTATGCCTTTTCTATGAATAACTTGTTCTTGTTACCATGACAGCCACATCTGTTCCCCTCGCTCTTTCTACCGTCTCCCCGTTCGAAAATTTCTGAGCATTTTAGCCAGTTAACATAATTTATTATCTGGAAAACTTAGAAATTTTCATCATGAATTTTGCTGCAGCCGTATCGAAATCGAACTCCAATCGCACTTCCTCCTTCTCCCACAAGAGACCAGCACCGTCCTCATTCGTATCATCTCTGTCCCGCGAAACTCAATCTAAACCTGTCAATGAATCCCTTCTCCTCCCGCTGGAATGCGCGTTCTCTCTTCCCTTCATTGAGTCCATCTCGATGGAAAAGTATTTCCTTGCAGTGGGGGACCTCTTGGGTGATTTCCGTAAAATAGTTTATGGAGGTAAAAACGGCGCTCGCGTCGTTATGCACCTCTGTTCCCAAAATGTTCTTGAAGAATTTGCCACGAAACATGAGTCTATTAAAATTGGAGATCAAATCTTAGGAGTCAAGAAACTTGTAGATCCGGGCTTAGTTCTCAATATGATTAATGTTGTCCCCCATATTCCAAATGAACTTCTCGCTTCAGAACTAAAGAAAAGTGTGCGACTCCTATCTGATATCAAACTGACCAGCTATGGAATGAAAGATCCACGCCTGCGTCACATCCTCGCCTACAAACGTCAGGTTCATATCCCTAGTGAGGATAAAGATAAGGTCCCCATCTTCATCACAGTTACCTGGAAAAATGTACCCTTCACCATCTACCTCTCGTTCGATTCCCCTCGCTGCTACTCTTGTGGTAAAGAGGGCCACATATCCAAGAACTGTCCGGAACCCGCTCAGGCCCCTGCTCAAGAAAGATTGGAAGTTTTCAAACAGTCCCTCGCTGAGGAGACACAGGAGACTAGCATGCCCTCATCCCTCCCTCCTCTCCCATCAGATGATGATATGATGTCCGGTAACGAAGAGGAGGTACCTTCCACCCCTGAGTTCATCAATGTAACTCCCAGTTCAAGTTCCGCCGCTGCCGCCGCTTCAAATGATAAGAATGATTTCTTCCCTATTTTCTCTTCCACTCGCTCCTCCTCTCTCCCATCATTAACTGAGGAAGATACGAATGTCACTCTGTCACCTGATCCTCAATTTCCCCCCCTCAAGGCCCCACTGAACTCACAAGGAACTAACAAGAAATTCAAGCGTTCACACCAAAACTCTGAATCCCATGCTGAAAAGAAACCCAAGTTCACCCCTTCTTCTTCTGATCCCGAATTGTCTGATGGCTTCAAGTCAATGGTCGAGAAGCTGGTCGAAGAAGATGAAGAACTTTCTTTGTCTGCTGTCGACGTCTGCAACTTACTTGCGAAGCTCAAGAACTCCCACAAGAAAAAAGAAATCATCTCCCAATCTGAACTTCCTATGCATGAAATAAAGAAAATCCTAGAAAAGATTCATGGGTGTCCAGACACATCCACTAATATGAAGTCAAGGATTCAGCGCCTAATCCAATCCGTTTTCTCTGAGCCTTCCATGGTTCTGAAAAATGTAGAATCATGAATTTTGCTGCAGCCGTATCGAAATCGAACTCCAATCGCACTTCCTCCTTCTCCCACAAGAGACCAGCACCGTCCTCATTCGTATCATCTCTGTCCCGCGAAACTCAATCTAAACCTGTACCTACTTCATGCTGTACCTACCTACTCCATGTTTTATTATCCCTACTACCTTTTGATTGTGCTTATGTATCTACCTACTTGGTTTACTTTATTATTTATTTTTTTTTTCTTCTTCTTCTTCTTCTTCTTCTTTTTCGCTCCCCCTTTATACGTACCTACTCTATGTTCCTACTACCTTTTGATTGTAACTACCTATGTTTTTGGTTTACTTTTTGGTTTGGTCTCCTTTATTTTTTTTTTTTTTCCTCCCCCCTCTGTACCTACCTACTCTGTTTTATTGTTTTTACTACCTTTTGATTGTACCTGCCTATGTTTTTGGTTTGGTCTCCCTTGAGTTTGCTTGTCTTTTTTTTTTTTTTTTTCCTATGTAGGTACCTACCCCATGTTTTATTTTTCCTGCTACCCTTTTGATTGTTCCTATGTACTTATTTTACCTTTTGGCCTTTACCTTTTCCAAGATAATAGAGATAAGAAAGAAAAGTCGATCTTTCTGACGGGCGATACGTTTAAGGAAATCCAAGATAGTAGAGAAACCTCAAATATTCCAGAATCTCCTCGGAGATATTCCCAACGTAGAGGTACTTGCAATGAACCCTGTACTTTACGAAATCAAGGGGATGCTAACATTGGTATGAACACCAATAATACAGAGAAGTTGCAAGATACGTCACCTTGTCGAACATCCAAATGCAAATATAGTGACTCCTGGGCCTGCTCTTCGGACATCAATCCCACTCTCCCCGTTGTAAATGCAAAATGTTCCTTTTTTCTTCGTCTTTCCCGTGAATATATTAGTTTTCATATACGACTATTCCATGTGTGTTTTTTCTTCTTTTTTTTCCCGTCACCTATGCCTTTTCTATGAATAACTTGTTCTTGTTACCATGACAGCCACATCTGTTCCCCTCGCTCTTTCTACCGTCTCCCCGTTCGAAAATTTCTGAGCATTTTAGCCAGTTAACATAATTTATTATCTGGAAAACTTAGAAATTTTCATCATGAATTTTGCTGCAGCCGTATCGAAATCGAACTCCAATCGCACTTCCTCCTTCTCCCACAAGAGACCAGCACCGTCCTCATTCGTATCATCTCTGTCCCGCGAAACTCAATCTAAACCTGTCAATGAATCCCTTCTCCTCCCGCTGGAATGCGCGTTCTCTCTTCCCTTCATTGAGTCCATCTCGATGGAAAAGTATTTCCTTGCAGTGGGGGACCTCTTGGGTGATTTCCGTAAAATAGTTTATGGAGGTAAAAACGGCGCTCGCGTCGTTATGCACCTCTGTTCCCAAAATGTTCTTGAAGAATTTGCCACGAAACATGAGTCTATTAAAATTGGAGATCAAATCTTAGGAGTCAAGAAACTTGTAGATCCGGGCTTAGTTCTCAATATGATTAATGTTGTCCCCCATATTCCAAATGAACTTCTCGCTTCAGAACTAAAGAAAAGTGTGCGACTCCTATCTGATATCAAACTGACCAGCTATGGAATGAAAGATCCACGCCTGCGTCACATCCTCGCCTACAAACGTCAGGTTCATATCCAATATTTCTTACGTCTATCCTTTGATTACTTTGATAAATTCTTGGAAGTTCATTGTCAGGTCTAATTCTTCATATCTATTATTGAAAACTCTTCTTTATGTCCAAATAATTATATCTGTGATATATCATTGTCTTCATAGCAAAAAATCATGTTTGCGTCATTTTCAGAGAACCACTTAGCTACTAGGTATATAACTATAAAAATATTGATTTAAACTACTTTTATACAAAGATAAAGTTTGCACCCGCTAGGTAGTGTTCATAGTTAGGAAGCTCATTTTTCAAGTTTTCCAAACATTATAATAATGTCATCATGCATTAAATGTAATTCTATAATGTCCTATCCTGAGAAATGTCGGGACGTTCCTCGAGAATACGATTTACGCACAATATTTCAAGACATAGGTAGGTAAGATTAAGATATAAGATATATTTATGTCAATTTTATGTGAAAATGCTTGGTAGTTTATGTGAAAATTACTTTCACAATAAAACATTTCTAACATGACATATATTTTAAAGCCTTCAGTCCACATAGACTTCAACCTTTAATCAGGCGACCAGGCCAAGTGGATTCTGAATCTTCATTGAATTTACATCAGAAGTAATTCCTCAAAACTAGGGATGGCAATCCCGCATTCCAATCCCGCCAGGTGCGGGATCCCGCGCGGGATTGAATCCCGCAAGTATGGAAAAAACGGGTTTCCTTGTGTTTTTTTTTTTTTTCGAAATGTTATCTGAAGCCGGAGAACCTCCCCTATCTATCCGCCGTAAAATTCTCCTCGGAAATTATCTATTGAGAACGAGAAGGGATCCACGTCACATCCACCACTCACTACATGATTCCAATCTTTATTACCGCGCGTTACTTCAAGATCTCAACATCAACCTATCACTGCCCAACATTCTTCCTTGTCCTCAATTCTCTGCCCCATGGACCATCCAAGTACCATCCATAAATTATGAAATGCGAAAGTTTGACAAATCTCAAGATTGCCATGAAATGATCAAATCAGGTTACCGCGCGTTACTTCAAGATCTCAATATCAACCTATCACTGCCCAACATTCTTCCTTGTCCTCAATTCTCTACCCCATGGACCATACTACATTACCGCGCGTTACTTCAAGATCTCAATATCAACCTATCACTGCCCAACATTCTTCCTTGTCCTCAATTCTCTACCCCATGGACCATACAAGTACCATCCATAAATTATGAAATGCGAAAGTTTGACAAATCTCAAGATTGCCATGAAATGATCAAATCAGGCTTTCTTGAAATAGTAAGCAGATTTCCCCAGTTTTCCCCAATTTATACTGACGCTTCCAAAAACGATTCCTCAGTCGCAGCTGCCTTCTGGTCTCCTGATTTTTCCTTTAAAGTCAAGCTTAACCCACTTCTCTCAATCTGTAATGCAGAACTCATGGCTATTCTCTATGCTGTCTATTTCATCCTCGCTAATTGTTTGTCTGAAGTCCGTAATTCCAGCTTCCTCCTATGTACCGACTCCCTCAGCGCCCTCCAATCTCTTCAAGATATCTTCTCTCCCAACCCAGTGTCATCTGAAATAAGAAAACTTTTACACGAAAACAAACATACCCTAAACCTCTGTTTCATGTGGATTCCGTCACATGTAGGTATACACGGCAATGACAAAGCGGACCTCCTTGCAAAGGAAACATTGTACAGTACCTCTCCTGCCATAGATAAGATCCCTATACAAGATTTTAAACACATTTTAAAACGAAAAATCATGTCATCGTGGCATGAAGATTGGGAATACCTAATAGGTAACAAACTTCGATTAATTAAAGAAGAAAATAAACCCTGGCACCCCCCTCAAACCTTCTCTCGACGCGACCAAGTCACCCTCACTCGCCTCCGCATAGGTCACACAAATCTCACCCATGTGCACCTAATGAGAAAAGAACAACCCCCGGAATGTAATGTTTGCCAATGTAACCTCACAGTTAAGCACATTCTGAAAGATTGCTGTAAATACCAAAATATTAGGAACCCTAACAATCTACATGCCTGTCTAAATAATGATCCTACCTCTGTCCTTAACTTTATTAAAATGACCAAACTAAAAATGTAAATCTTCCCCTCTCAGTGTATATAACATTTTATAATTATGTTTGCACACTATAATAAATGTTAATAAAAAAAAAAAAAATCTGAATGCCTCTCCTAGAATCCCATGTCCGTGACGCGTTTAATAACCAGGAGCACTGTGTAGCTGTGAGTTTAGATATATCTCGAGCTTATGAAACTACTTGGATCACCAGAGTCCTTCAGATCCTTATTGACCAAAACCTTCGAGGTAACCTGATGCATTTCATCCAAAACTTACATCAAGAAAGAAGCTTCCGCGTTCGTGTTGGTTCCACATTATCTGTCCCTAAGGGACAAGACAATGGAATTAGTCAGGGCCTGTCCATTAGTTGTACCCTATTTCTCATCGCCATCAATGACATCGTCTCTAATGTTCACCCTAAAGTTAATGCCTGTTTATTTGCTGACGATTGCACACTATTTATGAAATCAAAATTCATAAGTGAACTCGAAGTCTGTATGCAACATTCATTGGATAACCTCACTTCTTGGACCAACACCTCTGGATTTCTCTTTTCACCTCAAAAATGTCAGGCGATTCATTTCTGCAGGAAAAGAAAAACTCACAATCATCCCAAGCTTTCGATTTCAAACCATGACCTGACATTCGTAAATAGCATAAAACTGCTCGGCCTTCACCTTGATGTTAAATGGAATTTTAAGGTTCACCTGAACCAACTCAAAACCGACTGTCTGAAACGTATAAATTTGATGAAGATTCTTTCAAACATCCGATGGGGAGCTGACTATAAGACCCTTCTACTTCTCTATCGTGGATACATCAGATCCAAACTGGACTACGGATCAATAGTCTATAGCTCAGCCTCTCCTTCATCTTTAAAAATATTGGACACTGTGCACCACCAAGGGGTCCGGCTGGCCTTAGGGGCATTCAGAAGTTCTCCCATCACAAGCCTGTTATCTGAAGCCGGAGAACCTCCCCTATCTATCCGCCGTAAAATTCTCCTCGGAAATTATCTATTGAGAACGAGAAGGGATCCACGTCACATCCACCATTCACTACATGATTCCAATCTACATTACCGCGCGTTACTTCAAGATCTCAATATCAACCTATCACTGCCCAACATTCTTCCTTGTCCTCAATTCTCTACCCCATGGACCATACAAGTACCATCCATAAATTATGAAATGCGAAAGTTTGACAAATCTCAAGATTGCCATGAAATGATCAAATCAGGCTTTCTAGAAATAGTAAGCAGATTTCCCCAGTTTTCCAAAATTTATACTGACGCTTCCAAAAACGATTCCTCAGTCGCAGCTGCCTTCTGGTCTCCTGACTTTTCCTTTAAAGTCAAGCTTAACCCACTTCTCTCAATCTGTATGGTCAGTATCAGTTCATTCCAAATCAGTATAGAATTTCTAAAATTTTAAATTTGTACCTATTTATGAAAGTTTTAATTTTAATCCAATAAACTTCAACTAAAATGAACACTTTATTGAAAGTTGCGGTCGCTGTGGCTGTGGGGCTTGTGAGTGGCACTGTGTTTGGGAGTGCTGTGATACCAAATCCCACCAAAAACATAAATGTAAAAAATAAGGCCAAGTTCCTTTCCAAAAATTTCGGCCCTCAATCGTTCTGAGATCTTTACTTTATTGTACAGTACCTCTCCTGCCATAGATAAGATCCCTATACAAGATTTTAAACACATTTTAAAACGAAAAATCATGTCATCGTGGCATGAAGATTGGGAATACCTAATAGGTAACAAACTTCGATTAATTAAAGAAGAAAATAAACCCTGGCACCCCCCTCAAACCTTCTCTCGACGCGACCAAGTCACCCTCACTCGCCTCCGCATAGGTCACACAAATCTCACCCATGTGCACCTAATGAGAAAAGAACAACCCCCGGAATGCAATGTTTGCCAATGTAACCTCACAGTTAAGCACATTCTGAAAGATTGCTGTAAATACCAAAATATTAGGAACCCTAACAATCTACATGCCTGTCTAAATAATGATCCTACCTCTGTCCTTAACTTTATTAAAATGACCAAACTAAAAATGTAAATCTTCCCCTCTCAGTGAAAAGCGACATAAGCCTGTCCACACGTGAATGTTGAAGAGCCAATGTCAATGAGAGCATTGTCCAGACTCAATCCTTGAATGCCCAACCCATTGTTCTTAAAGTTTCCCCCTATGACTCATATTGACCCATATCCTAAACAAACCCATCATATAATTTATAATCCCATTTTTTCAACCTCGGTGGTACAAAAGCTCTCCCTGTGATCGATATTACCACCAGGGTTATCTATCTCACGGACATGGAAAGTAAATATTATTGTTATATCAATGGTATTGTTAGAAAATAAGTCTTTAAAATAAAATAATGATAATAAATATTGTTTAAATTTGTTCCCACCAAAATATTCAAAATCACAGTCAAGTCACCTTATTTTTCCAGCAATTTCAATGGCTATTATCACTATCACATAACCTTGTCCTAAGTATTATATGGTACTTATTTTCTAGATGATGTTGGTACTTATTTTCTACATGGTGCTGGTACTTGGACTTATTCTTGGACCTCTTATCATCTTGTCCCGTGTGGGAGTCGACGCTCTTGGTCCCATTGTTTATTTTAAAAGAAATAAATGAATGAATAAGATAATAGTAATGGTGAGGTTAATGTAATATTAATACCCGAAATAATACTAATTTCAGCCAAACGAGTCTAGCTGGCCAGCGTATTCTCACCGTCGTATGTATGAAGTCTAAAGATAAACTTTTTTTTTTTTTTTTTTTCTTTTAGCGCTTTAACACTACGTACAGTTCATTTCAAGTTAGTTTAACTTGAAATGAAAATCTTGCCAAATTTCATGAAATCTAGCCAGTTATTTCAAGAAATGACATGAAATTGGCAACATTTTTCGTCTTAAGTTTAGCTAAAGTTTAACTTTGGCTTTCATACATACGATGGTCAGTATCAGTTCATTCCAAATCAGTATAGAATTTCTAAAATTTTAAATTTGTACCTATTTATGAAAGTTTTAATTTTAATCCAATAAACTTCAACTAAAATGAACACTTTATTGAAAGTTGCGGTCGCTGTGGCTGTGGGGCTTGTGAGTGGCACTGTGTTTGGGAGTGCTGTGATACCAAATTGGAAAATGGATGCTATATTGAAAGTTGCGGTCGCTGTGGCTGTGGGGCTTGTGAGTGGCACTGTGTTTGGGAGTGCTGTGATACCAAATTGGAAAATGGATGCTATATTGAAAGTTTAAGAACCTATTTATATTGTCTATTATGTAATTGTAAACCTTAAAAAAAAAATAAAAAAAAAAATAAAGTACAAATATATTAATAATAATAACTAGGAAATAGGAAAATGACCCGATATAGTCAATTGTCAGCATTTGATACCATCCAACCAAATAATAAACAAGAGTTAGAGCCAGTTCTCACTTGTCGTTCGAAAAAAAATCGTGTCGTGTGTAATGGGAACACCTTCATTTCATACATTGCCCACAGGATATTCGGAAAAAAAATCGTGTCGTGTGTAATGGGAACACTTTCATTTCATACATTGCCCACGGCTAACCATTTGTGAATAATGGTTCCAAAAAAGTTATACGTAGGGGTGCCCCCGGTCAGGTCACGGAGACGAGCCTTCAATTTTCTGTTTTCTTCTAAAATCCTTCTATATTCGCCATAATCCACCTGGCCGGTCGATGGGGCTTGAGAAGAAGACAAGCTAGACCGGCATCGGTTCCGGAGCCTGCAGTCACTTTGTCGCCGTTGGCGGCGATAGCTTCTGATGCTCGAACGGATATTAATTTAGCTTTAACGGATATTAATTTAGCTAGGTACGGATTTTTTTTTAAAAAACTATGTGATTTTTTTTCTATGCAGTTTCATGAACAAATTGTAAATAATGCTCTTAAAAAAGTTCATATACATACTCGTAGAGGTGCCTTCCTCACCCCCAGTCAGCTCACGAATCCTAGCCTTTAATTTTTGATTTTCTTCTAAAGCACTTCTGTACAACCTAGAAATATTGCGGCATTGCCTCCGGAGCTTGCGGTCACGTTGCCGCCGTCGGCGGCGATATGTCCAGCTGGAGCGATGTTTGATGCAGTCATGGAATTGGGTGTATGAATGGTCTGAGTGAATAGAACATGTACTCGAACTGACATTGTCTGTGGTGGAATTGTAAATACGGGCCTTCGTCATGGTGGAAAGTTTAACGGATATTAAGGACTTTAGGAATTTAGTACAAGGAACAACGACAAGGAATTTAGTAACGACAAGGAATTTAGTAGCTACCTACGGAAATTTTTTCCTATGTGATATTTTTTTCTATAACTAGTTTTTTCTATGCATTAATAAAAGTAATTTTTAAGAAATATTTGATTGACCTCTCTATTTGACTTTTGTAGGTTTTTTTTACTATGATGCCCCGCAATGTAATTCCGTACAGGCATTTTTGTACTCTCTTCCAGATAGTTTTCCTGCTCAAACTTACACTCGTCTTTTCTTTTCTACACATAAAATTCATAAAACTTCCCCAACAGAAAGTGCAAGCTACGCCACTGGAGACGTCATAATCTTCCAGATGCGCATCATAGGCAATAATTTTATTTAATTTCGCATAATAAGACTGAAATTTATGCAACGAGAGTACACCCTCAAATCAGGCCCCGATTCCGAATTCCGAGGGAATCCAAAATTATTTATTTATTGTGTACCTCAGAAAAGGGACTTTTCAGTCCTATCCCAGCCGGATAAACAAGGTATATTTTATTCTCAGCCCGATCTGAAGATGGGCCTCGATATTTATCATCCCATTGGTAAGTTCAGAGAATATGTTAGTTAATCTTAGTTAGTTCAATTTTCAAATGTATGTATGTCTGTTACGCTGATAGACCTTTTTTTGACCTCTTTTTACGAGAAAATGTCCAGTTATTTGAGGAAGTTTTAGGAGAAGACTTACTATGTCAATATGTCAAGAGTCGAGTTTAGACTGAATTTCCTATCGTCTCTCATATCTGGCCACACCACTCATTCCAGTTAGGATCAACACAACTATCTCACAAAAACTGCTAGACCATTTTTGATGAATTTTTTTGTGGTCGTTGAAAAGAGTAGTGAGGGTGACATAGGCTACTTCAGTTTGTCACATTCTATTCTGATTCAAAATGGCGGTGCTTCAAATTCATGCCTCTTATGCCGCGCGGATCCTGTACAATTCGTACAAAGGACGGGTCAACCATCTAGTCACCTCTGAAAACCCCGGGTTTATTCACGGCCCTGGTGTATTTCTGACATGAGATCACGATCTATCACCCAGATAATAATAATAGTAACATTATTATATTATTTATTTAATTATAATACATTATTTCACCTTTTTCTCCAGTACTGTTATCAATTTATGCGTTCAATATGGGCATTTTGTGCCTGATTTTATTCATGTTTTTATTTATATTATTATTTATTTTTTTACTATCTATAACATACTAGGTTAACACTCGTATTTTTTTTTTTTTTTTTTCGTGCATGAAATTTGTACCTAATAGGAATTTTAACGTTATACTTATTGAGAAAGTTTAAAAGACTATCTCTATCTAACTAAGCTAAATCCATTGTTTAATAAAGAAAATGGTCAGTTGGACTTGGGATTATTTTACCAAATCCGATAATGGAAACCGAGCCACCTGCCAAATTTGTGGCATCACTATGAAAAATAAAAACTCGACCGGCATTCTCATTTATCATCTGGAAAAAATTCACGATAAAAAGAACCCTGAAGTCCCGAGCAGAAAAAGAAAAGGAAAACCCCTCGCCCCCCCCCCCCCCCCCCCCCCTCCTAAATAGGTACGGTCCTGTTGAGAAATGAGGATGTTTCCAATGGGACAATTTGCAAAGTTCAGAGATGACTACCGGCGGTTTTTCAGTCCAGTAAATAAGGTCAGTAGGTAGGTGCCTCATTTTTTTCTTCTATTTTGTAATCTGCTATTATTCGAGAATCAAAAGCATTTTGTTTCAAGATTTACACCCATAATGTCCCCGACATTATCTGCAACTTTAATTCTTGTAATTGTAATTCTAATGGCTTAACCACGCACACTTGACAGTCTTTGTAATATTTGTAATAATATTTTCGTCAAGTTCTCATCGGGTGAAGGTAAATATCCCGCAGTCACCATAAAAAAGACGGTGGGAACAGCACACGAATTTCTGTTAAGCCTAGTACCTACACAAGCTATGATTTTTCTATGATAAGATGTGAAAATGAGTAAAATTTTACTACCTATCGTTTACATTTGATTTTTGTCAGTTTTCGTTGATTGTTTGAAAAAGTTTTTGTTATGGAAAATCATGCCTCTTATGAGGGTAGGTATTTTTGATTTAGACCAGTTTTAAGATACCTATTTGAAGTCCACCCGAAGTGTAATAGAAAGTAATGGAAGATTTTTATTTATTTATTTTTTTTTTATTATCATCATCATCATCATCATCATCATCATCATCATCATCATCATCATCATCATCATCATCATCATCATCATCATCAACATCGGGGCTCAACCACTTTTTTTTTTCTTCGCTGATAAAGGAAGTTCGAAACACGCTGATTGCAATAGAAATGCTTAAATTATCATTATTATTATCATTTATTTATTATCATCAATTATTATTATCATTATTATTATCATTATTATTATTATTATTATTATTATATTATTATTATGATTATTATTATATTATTATTATTATATATTATTATTATTATTATTATTATTATTATTTATATTATATTATTATTATGTATTATTATTATTTATTTATTATTTATTATTATTATTATTATTTATTATTATTAATTATTATTATTATTATTATTATTATTATTATTATTATTATTATTAATTTATTATTATTATTATTATATTATTATTATTATTATTATTATTATAATTATCATCATCATCATCATCATCATCATCATCATCATCATTATTATTATTATTATTATCATTATTATTTTTACTGAAGAATGTGACAAAGTGTAAAATTACTTGCCATAAAGCTTACCAAGACGTTCGGAGGTTAAAGAGGCAGTTTGAATGAAAGGTAAGTTTGTTAAGCAGGTAATAAATCAGGATCAAATTAGAAAAAAATATGCACACCTCTGACTAGGCTCGAGAGAAATAAATAAAATTAAAATTGCACATCGCGTTGGAGGGAATTGTTGAACATTTTTAGCAGATTATGGAATTTTAAAATTTTTCTTCTTTTTTAGAATTATTCAAATTGTTTTTCTTTTAAACTTTACAATACCTATTGTTTGTCTTCGCCTTTTCCCGTGTAGAGAAGGGGTCGGCGTTTTTCGTCAGCCTCTCGGAGTCAGCCCTAAAAAGGTTGATTTCTTTGGGCTGACATTTGGTTTTGGCTACAGATTTTACTAGTGGATGCCCTCGCCTGCGCGCAGCTACCAACAGGGTCTAGCAGAAGTTAATTATTATCTATCAACCCAGCCATATCTCAAATATATAACCATTTCAAACATAGTCCATACAGGAATCATACATTTCAAACCTAGGTTTGAATGTAAACAAATATTGAAATTGCCATAACACGGGCAATTTTCTCTTAGGCTGCGTGGGAGCCGCAATACGAGTAAGACAAGGAGCTGAAACATGGAAGATGGTGCAGGAGTTCCCTGATATTATGTTAAGGATGTTTCAGAAGATGATACTCTTTTGAACGTAAAAAATAAATAAAATACATGTCCTATTTTGGCCTTAAAAAAAAGAAGAAGTACTAATTTATAGGAATCATAGGTACATTTGAATACACAATTATCAAACACAAAGAAACTTTGTCACAAAGTTGCAACTTCGTGACGTAATTAGACATCCTTATCGTGGTATTGTGTCGCCCGCGATCCGATCTTGATAATCGATATCGTTTTGACGATGACATTTAGAAAATGAGTAGCGATTTTTATTCTGTCATTGGAAGGTACCTTTTTCTTCTTCCCAAGGTTTCGATTAGAATTCAAGAAATATGTGTTGCAGAGTACTGGTACTTAACTATGCGATTTTAATGATTTTATGTAAATAAATCGAGGAACGGTGTCCACTTTGGGACGATATTATAAAAGAAAACGGTAATATAAAGGAACAAGCTGGGCCCGTCCCTCCGGGAATTTTTTAGCCCGTAGTTTATTCGATCGTGATTAAAGAAAACCAGTACCTATGTACCTACCTAATTTGTTTAATATTCAATTTATTATTATTCTTGATTTGATTTTTCGATTTTTATTTCATGTAATGATTTAAAATCAAGACTAGAGCCCGTTCTCCTCCCTTTATTCCCAATATAAAGTTTAAGTCACCCATCCGTTTATTGGCCTTGCTCGGCGTAGCTTAACATAGGTGACGCTAAAACCGGTCTTAAATGATCGACTGAAGTGTTTATTACTAATCTTGATTTGATTTTTCGATTTTTATTTCATGTCATGATTTAAAATCAAGACTAGAGCCCGTTCTCCCTTTATTCCCAATATAAAGTTTAAGTCACCCATCCGTTTATTGGCCTTGCTCGGCGTAGCTTAACATAGGTAACGCTAAAACCGGTCTTAAATGATCGACTGAAGTGTTATCTAAAACTTTCTCGCTTTGAGTTCATAGGTCGTCGCGACAAATTTCAAGATCAGAGCTCAATTGTGTGAGAAAATGTGAAAAAAAAATCCCACAATTACTCAAATAACTTTAAGTCACCCATCCATTTATTGGCTTTGCTCGGCGTAGCTTAACATAGGTGACGCTAAAACCGGTCTTAAATGATCGACTGAAGTGTTATCTAAAACTTTCTCGCTTTGAGTTCATAGGTCGTCGCGACAAATTTCGAGATCAGAGCTCATTTGTGTGAGAAAATGTGAAAAAAATCCCGCAAAAACAAAAAAAAAAAGTTAAACCAACTGTTGCTCAATTAGAGCTGTCAGACATCTTGATATCTGTGACACTGGTTTCAGTTTTATAAATCAGAGAAATCTGTACATACCAGGTCACGTAGGATATGGCTTGTGGTTTTCACTAATAGCCAACACACTTTTTATTGTATTAGAAACATTTATTAAGTAAAACTTCAAAATTAAGGAGCAAATTTGCAAATTTTTTAAATAGGTAGATAAAACAGAAGAAGAATGATAAAAATGATAATGCTGCTGCTGATGATAATGATAAATATGCTGATGATGACAACGATAAAGATGATGATGATGAATATGATAAAGAAGTTGATGATGATTGTGGAGACGATGTTTATGAAGATGACGATGAGGAGGAGGAGGAGGAGAAGAATAATCAATTAGATGAAAAAAGGAGGAGAAGGAAAAAGGAGAGGAAAGAAGAAGAAAGAATTCAATTCAATTGATTCTCACGCAGCTGTGCAGTGCGCTCTTCTGCATTATCTGTGACACGGGTGGTTTCAGTTTTATAAATCAGAGAAATCTGTACATACCAGGTCACGTAGGATATGGCTTGCGGTTTTCACTAATAGCCAACACACTTTTTACTGTATTAGAAACATTTATTAAGTAAAACTTCAAAATTTAGGAGCAAATTTGCAATTTTTTTTTAAATAGGTAGATAAAACAGAAGAAGAATGATAAAAATGATAATGCTGCTGCTGATAATGATAAATATGCTGATGATGACAACGATAAAGATGATGATGAATATGATAAAGAAGTTGATGATGATTGTGGAGACGATGTTTATGAAGATGACGATGAGGAGGAGGAGGAGGAGGAGGAGGAGAAGAATAATCAATTAGATGAAAAAAGGAGGAGGAGAAGGAAAAAGGAGAGGAAAGAAGAAGAAAGAATTCAATTCAATTGATTCTCACGCAGCTGTGCAGTGCGCTCTTCTGCATAACTGTGAAAGAGTACCCAAATATATTTATCCCATTTGATTTTACTACAATAACTAACGCAGAGCATTATTGATTTTATTATTAATAGAAGCCAAGATAGGTGTAATATTTTGAATGAAATCTCCACGATTTGCCCAAAAAGGCCAGCTGAATAGCATTCTTCATTTTTTTTCCTTCATTGAGAGTAAACTGTCCAGTATTGAAAGCAAACTGTGCAGCAACGAAATTACCAATTTGACGCAGGAAGGCAGCTGTCAGTCACGGGGAGGGGGGGATCCGTCGCAACCCTCCGTGCATTTGGAGTATGGGACCCAACCATGTCAACCAGGCTTGGACAAGCCTGGTCCCTCTGTCAAACCTCTTAAAAAAAAGTCAAATAGAGAGGTCAATCAAATATTTCTTAAAAATTACTTTTATTAATGCATAGAAAAAACTAGTTATAGAAAAAAATATTTTTTTTCCTTCATTGAGAGTAAAATGTCCAGTATTGAAAGCAAACTGTGCAGCAACGAAATTACCAATTTGACGCAGGAAGGCAGCTGTCAGTCACGGGGAGGGGGGGATCCGTCGCAACCCTCCGTGCATTTGGAGTATGGGACCCAACCATGTCAACCAGGCTTGGACAAGCCTGGTCCCTCTGTCAAACCTCTTAAAAAAAAAGTCAAATAGAGAGTTCAATCAAATATTTCTTAAAAATTACTTTTATTAATGCATAGAAAAAACTAGTTATAGAAAAAAATATCACATAGTTTCTAAAAAAAATTTCCGTAGCTACTAAATTCCTTGTCGTTCAAAGTCCTTAATATCCGTTAAACTTTCCACCATGACGAAGGCCCGTATTTACAATTCCAAGACAAGGAGCTGAAACATGGAAGATGGTGCAGGAGTTTCCTGATATTATGTTAAGGATGTTTCAGAAGATGATACTCTTTTGAACGTAAAAAATAAATAAAATACATGTCCTATTTTGGCCTTAAAAAAAAGAAGAAGTACTAATTTATAGGAATCATAGGTACATTTGAATACACAATTATCAAACACAAAGAAACTTTGTCACAAAGTTGCAACTTCGTGACGTAATTAGACATCCTTATCGTGGTATTGTGTCGCCCGCGATCCGATCTTGATAATCGATATCGTTTTGACGATGACATTTAGAAAATGAGTAGCGATTTTTATTCTGTCATTGGAAGGTACCTTTTTCTTCTTCCCAAGGTTTCGATTAGAATTCAAGAAATATGTGTTGCAGAGTACTGGTACTTAACTATGCGATTTTATGTAAATAAATCGAGGAACGGTGTCCACTTTGGGACGATATTATAAAAGAAAACGGTAATATAAAGGAACAAGCTGGGCCCTTATGGCTGTTTCAACGTTATTTTTTTTGCGACCTTTTAGCGACATTTTAGGGGATTTAGGTACCGTTTTGGATGTTTTTGAGTGCGCCAATGCACTTTTTGGGTACTTTTACATCGGAATAGGACTCTATCTCGAAAAAAATTTCTTTGGTTGAGCCCCATTGTTTGCTCTTCCTCTTATCCAGACTCAATTTTATCTGCTTCATTCTCCGCTATTAAATCCAAGATTTGAGATTGAAGAGTGTTGATGGAGTTCGGTATTCATTTGAGCAGCGTGTGTAGGGAACCATGTGAGTTACTCCATGGTTCCTTCTATCATAACATTCCCGGTAATGGAAATCGCGGATTCCACGCACTGAGTTTGGCTTTGTTTGGAGATTTCCATTCTGGACAGAAATTGCGTGATGAAGCGGTTGGTTTGATCTTAGAGAGATGGAATGACCCAGATATGAATGATGTGCGAAGGATGCTACATCAGGTGGATGAGAGTAGAGGGTGTGATACGTTGGAAATGTATAGGACGCATGTTACAGAAATAAAGATGATAAGAGAACTGAAGACTGATTGATAAACTCTCTAACTACTACTGTCTGAACTGTTAACCTTTGCACACTCTTGCGGAGGTAGCTGCAGTGGCATATTTATATCAGAGAAGAGTCATGGTTATCACAGTACAATCCAACACTGAAGCGTCGGTAAGTATGAATGTGGGATATAGTGAAGATCCGTTCCCGATATACTTGAGACGAGCAGAAGATAGTTATGATTTGTATGTGTCAGAACCGCAGGGTACACTGATCACTAATTCAGAGAGTCAGGTCATGTTTACAAATAGTGCAGATCCAGAAATAGAAGTAGATACAGACACTCTGAGGGAATACATCCATGATGAGGCGCTAGATTCGGAACTAATAATCAGAGTAGGGTCAGCGATACTACAACAACACGTTCCTGACCTACCTCCATGGGAAGTTCGTAAGAGACCATCATTAAAACTGGATCAACACCCAACCACTCTGAGTAGATATCACAGTACAAGTATAATGGAAGGTAATATACAGTTTGGCACAATCAAGGAGCACTCATAGGGAAAAGCAGACTATGAGTGTAAGCATTGTGGCGCTGTGTTCTGGCCCTCACAGCTTAGTATAGAGTCAAAGCAGACAGCGAGGTGCTGTGATTATGGCAAGGTGACATTATCCGGTCCGATGTAATGGGAAAATGACTTTTCTTGAGTTAAAGCTCAGTGAAAGCAATATCCCCCCCAAAAACACAAATGTGAAAAAAAGGCCAAGTTCCTATCCAAAAATGTAGGCCCTTAAAAGTGGTGAGATCAGAAAATTAAGGCCAAGTCTGCATTCCCAATTTTTCAAGTCTGCTGAAAATGCTGGATCTCAAATTAAACACAGGTTGCTTCTACTAAAAAAAAAAAAAAAACCTAACACATGTTCCACTACAACTTAGTGGAACTCATAAGCATACCTACGACGCGACTGAAGAAACATCATCAGAGTTTAGTACATCGAATGCTTAGCAAACGTCTGACAGTAAGATATTCGTTTCTGTCGCGAATCGAATTTTGGACAAAATTCGCTAGTCGTCTTGGGGATTTTTCGATTTTCAGGCCCGTTCTTAGTATTCGATAATTTTTTCTAAAACAATGTGAGTATGTGTATGAGTGTGGGTATGTGTATGGGAGTGTTTTTGTGTACGAGGTATGAGTGTGTGCGAGTGCTTAGCATGTGTCAGTTTGTCGTGTGTCGGAATGTTTGTGGATATGTATCATACCCGCGCTTGTTTGCTCTTCCTCTTATCCAGACACGTCTAATCCGTCCCTAATCCCTTCATCCTTCCGTCCTCTCCCCTCCTTTCTCCTTTCGCTAGTCGCGCTACGCGCTCTTGAGTTCTTGGTGGATCACTATAACTTCAAGCCGGCCGTGGAGAGCAAGCTAAATAGCATTGAGACTACCAGTGCTATTAAATCCATAGTTCATTCAGTCTCGAAATTTTCACTTTAACAATTATGTCCCAGACCCCGAAGAAACAGAACAGTAGGCGGAATCGTCAACATCGTCGTCAACGTCGAAATCGAATAAACGACAGCAACAGCCGATCTGCACGCCTTTATATTTTTATTATTTTTATTTTTTTCACGAAAATAGGGTAAGTGTACCATTTATTCGCCCAAGCCAGCCTAGTTAGCTTAGTTGGTAGCGCGTCTGCCTTGTAAGCGCTAGGCGCTAGTCGCGCTACGCGCTCTTGAGTTCTTGGTGGATCACTATAACTTCAAGCCGGCCGTGGAGAGCAAGCTAAATAGCATTGAGACTACCAGTGCTATTAAATCCATAGTTCATTCAGTCTCGAAATTTTCACTTTAACAATTATGTCCCAGACCCCGAAGAAACAGAACAGTAGGCGGAATCGTCAACATCGTCGTCAACGTCGAAATCGAATAAACGACAGCAACAGCCGATCTGCACGCCTTTATATTTTTATTATTTTTATTTTTTTCACGAAAATAGGGTAAGTGTACCATTTATTCGCCCAAGCCAGCCTAGTTAGCTTAGTTGGTAGCGCGTCTGCCTTGTAAGCGCTAGGCCGCGGGTTTGATTCCCGCCCGGGGCGGATTTTATCCTGATGGGATAATGTTCGTTCTCGGAACGACTGGCTTTCTCCTATCCTGTCTTCCTTCTCTCTTCGATTTCGGGACGATAAGACCATAGCAGTTACAGTTCCCTCTGTGAAACCTCTTAAAAAAAAAGTCAAATAGAGAGGTCAATCAAATATTTCTTAAAAATTACTTTTATTAATGCATAGAAAAAACTAGTTATAGAAAAAAATATCACATACACTGACCGGCAAAATTAACCGGACGCTCGTATTTTTTGGTTTTTCTCAAACTGATGTTCAGTGTTCAATTTTTTTCGGGAAAACCATCATTAATGTTATTTGTTGTAAGGTTTAAAACTTATTCTGCAAGACCGCATACCTACATAATCTGCGAGTAAAAAAAGAAAAATCAAAAACAAGGATCAGTTTTTTGCTGAAAATGCATGTTTCTGGAGATAAATGTTAACGTAACTTTTTT
>NW_007377758.1:157020-181436 GCF_000475195.1 Diaphorina citri
AGTTCGTAAGAGACCATCATTAAAACTGGATCAACACCCAACCACTCTGAGTAGATATCACAGTACAAGTATAATGGAAGGTAATATACAGTTTGGCACAATCAAGGAGCACTCATAGGGAAAAGCAGACTATGAGTGTAAGCATTGTGGCGCTGTGTTCTGGCCCTCACAGCTTAGTATAGAGTCAAAGCAGACAGCGAGGTGCTGTGATTATGGCAAGGTGACATTATCCGGTCCGATGTAATGGGAAAATGACTTTTCTTGAGTTAAAGCTCAGTGAAAGCAATATCCCCCCCAAAAACACAAATGTGAAAAAAAGGCCAAGTTCCTATCCAAAAATGTAGGCCTTTAAAAGTGGTGAGATCAGAAAATTAAGGCCAAGTCTGCATTCCCAATTTTTCGAGTCTGCTGAAAATGCTGGATCTCAATTCCTTCAAAATTTTCTAGGTTGTACAGAAGTGCTTCAGAAGAAAATCAAAAATTAAAGGCTAGGATTCGTTCGAGACTCGAGTACATGTTCTATTCAATCAGACCATTCATACACCCAATTCCATGACGAAGTTATAGTGATCCGCCAAGAACTCAAGAGCGCGCGTATTTAGGTATTAATTTTAGAAGGAAAAAGATTGCCAAGTTGAAATTGAGAGAAGGTTGAAGGAATTGAGATCCAGCATTTTCAGCAGACACGAAAAATTGGGAATGCAGACTTGGCCTTAATTTTCTGATCTCACCACTTTTATAGGCCGACATTTTTGGATAGGAACTTGTTATCTGCTTCATTCTCCGCTATTAAATCCAAGATTTGAGATTGAAGAGTGTTGATGGAGTTCGGTATTCATTTGAGCAGCGTGTGTTAGCTATTTGCGAGCTTTTGAAAATTTTCCGTGAGTTGTTGTTGGTGTTTCGTTGTTGTTGTTGTTTGTGGTGGTGTAAATTGTTGTTGGTGAAATATCTTTTTGATATCTACCTAAGCCTTTAGTAGTTTAGTCATTAAAAATAATTTTCAGTGTTTGACAATTTTCCATTTTTAACTCCTCAATTTTATCTGCTTCATTTTCCGCTATTAAATCCAAGATTTGAGATTGAAGAGTGTTGATGGAGTTCGGTATTCATTTGAGCAGCGTGTGTAGGGAACCATGTGAGTTGTGGTGGTGTAAATTGTTGTTGGTGAAATATCTTTTTGATATCTACCTAAGCCTTTAGTAGTTTAGTCATTAAAAAAGCGGTCAAAATACTGTTAACTGTAAAAATACAGGAAAATACCGCTAACCGTTGTTCCGATGTTCATAAAAATTACTAATTGGGGGGTTTTAGGTATGGTTTTGGGGGGTCTACTCTCGCGCTACGCGCTCTTGAGTTCTGGGTGGATCACTATAACTTCAAGCCGGCCGTGGAGAGCAAGCTGAATAGCATTGAGACTACCAGTGCTATTAAATCATAGTTCATTCAGTCTCGAAATTTTCACTCTAACAATTATGTCCCAGACCCCGAAGAAACGGAACAGTAGGCGGAATCGTCAACATCGTCGTCAACGTTGAAATCGAATAAACGACAGCAACAGCCGATCTGCACGCCTTTATATTTTTATTAATTTATTATTTTTATTTTTTCCACGAAAATAGGGTAAGTGTACCATTTATTCGCCCAAGCCAGCCTAGTTAGCTTAGTTGGTAGCGCGTCTGCCTTGTAAGCGCTAGGCCCATTGAGAGTAAACTGTCCAGTATTGAAAGCAAACTGTGCAGCAACGAAATTACCAATTTGACGCAGGAAGGCAGCTGTCAGTCACGGATTATGAATGCGCATAGCGACCGGTGCCAGCATGGTAGGTAAACATTGGATGTTAGGATTATTGAGATATTGGGAAAATCCTACAATGCTGCAGTGAGCACTAAAGTTGTGACATAGATAATAACACAAAGAAACTGCATTTACATTTTTTTTTTCGCAAAATTACAACACTTGGGTGAGAGCTACCTATATCTATGAGCTCGGTGGCGGCAAAGAGGCTGGTTTACATGGTTGGGTTCCATACTCCAAATGCACGGAGGGTTGCGACGGATCCACCCCTCCCCGTGACTGACAGCTGCCTTCCTGCGTCAAATTGGTAATTTCGTTGCACAGTTTGCTTTCAATACTGGACAGTTTTCTTTCCACAGGTTGTGTGTTTATGTTTTACCACAAACATGTGATAGTCAATTCAAGCCAAAATTTAGTCATTTTTCTTCAAATATGCAGACCTAGGCCCTAGAAGGCGGTTAAAATCCCCTTACCCTGATGGTTAATAGGCCGTGGAGAGCAAGCTGAATAGCATTCTTCATTCTTTTTCCTTCCATTGATAGTAAATTGTGCAGAATTGAAAACAAACTGTGCAACGAAATTACCAATTGGACGCAGGAAGGCAGCTGTCAGTCACGAGGAGGGGGGGATCCGTCGCAACCCTCCGTGCATTTGGAGTATGGGACCCAACCATGTCAACCAGGCTTGGACAAGCCTGGTTGACAAATGGTGGCTTGAAGAAGGAAGAACAGCTGCTGCCGCTGCTACTCCAACTCAAACAAACCCAAGCCCAATGAATTTCTCTTTAATGTAACACAAAAATGTTTTGGCCAAAAAACTGGCAAGCTGACATCATACGTTTTCCCTTTCCTTCGATAGTTATGGCGAAAAATAATTTTACATTTTAGGCGATTTTACTGAAGAAGAAAATTTATATTCTTATTCCCTAAACAATGCCTCGCGTAGCGATATTTTTGGCCCCTGTCGGATTTGAAATTGAACATGAGATTCTTCTCGATGTTGTCAGTATGACTCCACATTTACTTACAGGGGTCAGTCGTCAACTCCCGATAACAATCTTAACTTCTGTGTCCTTAACTTGTGCCTCAGTCAAGAAAACTCCACATTTACTTACAGGGGTCAGTCGTCAACTCCCGATAACAATCTTAACTTCTGTGTCCTTAACTTGTGCCTCAGTCAAGAAAACATAGCTCTCAAACGAGACTCTTACTGCCATATTAAATTTGTGAACAAAATACTGGCTCTCAGCAAGTGCTCAAGAATCAATTCCAAACATCTGATCGGCCAAAATTTGCTTGAGACTGATCTGAGACCGAGAATTTTTGTTCATAAATATGAGAAACTCTGCTAAAAACGAATTTTATTCAAATTCGTCACCTACTTTTAGTCGAGATTCAAAATATTGTCAGCTACTTTTGTTTTAGAATGTCCAAAACTTGAGATGATCGCATCTGAAATGAACAAGTCCTCCCGGCTACCCGCTGGGTTTGCGAAACAATTTGGTAGCCAAAATGGTTGAATTGTTGCCTACCAAGTTGACATTATTGCCATTGAAGAAGCCCCGAACAAGAGTCATATTTCACAACGAGCTCTGGTCTATAAATTTATCTGTAATGTCTGCTTGAAACACCTTTTGTGTCAACTCTAGATGATTATGAACTATTCCTGACCTGGTATAGTGATAAAGAGGTCTGAATTTTTCAAGACACTTGGATTTGACCATTTAGGAACTTGGATTTGGCCATCATGGGCTCTCAACGGACCCCAGGTGGCCCAAATTTCAATCGTATTTTATCATGTCTGCAATAAAAATTTGAAGTACACGGTTTGATAGTGGGATAGAAATTCAAATTTGTGTTCACATTTCCATATCGTGAGGAAATTCGGAGACAGTGGCATCTTTATTTTGGTAAACCTGTGAGAATTCTGTCTTCAGTATGTCAAATCACTGAAAACAATCTTGGAAATGGTCTTCTAACAACCTGAAGACGGAAATGTTCGTGTACTCCTATATCTCCTGATAGGAATTGAACTAAAAATCTTCATTCCTATCAGTCGTGCAAACAATTTCGATGAGAGTGAGAGGTTCAAGAGAGAAGATGAGAGTGATTGAGTGTGAAGATGGAGCGGGAATGATGCAGTTAGAAATTAATAAATAAGTACCTACATACCTAATGAGTATTAAAGTAGGTTGTCGCGAATCACTGGTGATTCGCGAGGATTTTAATCCAGTTAGGCCAGTTTTAAATTTTAGGAATTCAAACCCACGATTTCCACGTTTGCAATTGCTCTCGCCTTTTCACGAAAAACCTATGACATAACCAAATATACAACAATTTACGTACGTTAAAAAACCGTTTCCCTTTCTTTTTTTCTTCTTACACATACCCACACGCCCACCCGTCAACATCCACAATTCCCGACATAGGTAGAAGAAAAAGAAATCATTTACTTTGATAGCACGTAGATACATAAGAACATCCGGGACTTATTTCGGATTCCTTATTCTATTAATCCCATTGAAACAAACACCATCTTCCCTGATTTCTTCCAATTCCAATCTAATGTTGCCTGATAAAATGAACATCAAATTTCTTCCAATTCCAATTTAGTAGCTCCAAGAAGATCCAAGTAGCATTTTGTCCAGTTAGAGTTTTATCTTAAGTCACTGTATCAGAATGTAAGAAGCTCAGCACTGTAAAGTGTACAGGATTTAAAACTTGGGTCTCAATTAATATTATTAGGTTGACCTGGTATTTCTCTTGAACCCCTCCAAAGTAGGTAGAAGATTATCGGATTAAATTGTTTGATACTTCAGATGTTTGACACACTTGTACCTACACTTGAGCTAATGATTTTATCACAATTTTCTAGTTTTAATAACATAAATATATCATTTTTTTTTTAAATGTGTTTTATTGAAAGAGGAGATAAACAATTTAAGTCCTATTCCTTATCATATTTTACTTAACAAATATGTACGTATATCCAGTGATTTAATAAATACAAACTAAGGACAACAGATGTTTAATCCAAATGATTTCTTCATGTGTTGTTGATAAATCAATAACAAAAACATTAATGTCTTGTACTTAAACCGACTCTGCCTATTGTGGTGTCTACTAGTATTAATAGAGAAATTGGTTGTAAATGGAAGAGAAAAGAAGACTGAAGGTGGTCTCCTAAGCTGATTGCTAGTTCACATCCAGGATATTGTTGATAAACAAACTGGTCTAATCTCTTCTGACAAAACATTTGGACCATTCATTTCTTCTTCAGGTGAAGCTTAATGGAGCTTCACATAGTTACTGGCCCTGACCTATAGTATCATTTTACGAGTGTCTAGTGTACGAGCGTCAAGTTTAATTGACATCCAGGATATTGTTGATAAACAAACTGGTCTAATCTCTTCTGACAAAACATTTGGACCATTCATTTCTTCTTCAGATGAAGCTTAAAGGAGCTTCACATAGTTACTGGCCCTGACCTATAGTATCATTTTACGAGTGTCTAGTGTACGAGCGTCAAGTTTAATTTATTATTTTATTTCCAAATTTCGGAACTTCCTTTACTAGGTATTTTAATTATTTTACTCTCTTTACAACATGGATAAGAACAGAAACAACAATATAAGGAATACTACAATGTTTCCGGTTACTGGAGTCTTGAATAAAGCCCGGTACAAACGCTACGACTTCTAACCTCGTATTTCGACGAATATTTACTTGTGTACGCGATATTTGCTTATAGGTAAGTCGAAGCCGGTGAAGATAAAAAAAAAATGTATACCAATAGAATACTACCACTCTATAACAGGTAAGTCGAAGCCGGTGAAGATAAAAAAAAAATGTATACCAATAAAATACTACCACTCTATAACAGGTAAGTCGAAGCCGGTGAAGATAAAAAAAAATGTATACCAATAGAATATTACCACTCTATAATAGGTGCCAAATCACACAATGAATCAGCAAGGAAGTGGGATTCAAATATAGTTTATTATCATTCTTGATTTGACTATTTGATTTTACTTTCATGTAATGATTTAAAATCAAGACTAGAGCCCGTTCTCCCTTTATTCCCAATTTAATGTTTAAGTCACCCATCCATTTATTGTTCTTGCTCGGTGTAGCTTAACATAGGTAACGCTAAAACCGGTCTTAAATTTACCACTGAAGTGTTATCTAAGACTTTCTCGCTTTGAGTTCATAGGTCGTCGCGACAAATTTCAAGATCAGAGCTCATTTGTGTGAGAAAATGTGAAAAAAAAATACCCACAAAACCAGAATTTTGATTTTTAGGCTTTATGTTTTTCTGGACCATTTTCGTGATCCTGGTAAAAAGACCTTTAATTTGATATATAGGTCGACCAGGTTTGGATAAGTCCTTCTATAGGTCAGACAGACAGACAGACTGACAGACAGACGACACCGAAGCGAATACAATAGTCCGTCCCTTATACCTTTTTATTACTATTAAAATTGAAGCTGGTAAATTTCAAAGCGCTTCCTTCTAATCGATGAATCACCTCTGAAGGTTGAACAGCTACTGAATCTATTTAAGAGAAATTTGATGAAATTTGTTGAAAACTATAATTTTTCGTCGTCAAAAGCTTACTGGCCAAAAAAAAAAGGAAATAATAATGATCTACTGAGTTCCAAGTTCACGCAGACCTGGCGAGATATGTAGGTATGCTGGGATGACATCATGAGGAAATAATAATGATCTACTGAGTTCCAAGTTCACGCAGACCTGGCGAGATATGTAGGTATGCTGGGATGACATCATGTCAACTTGTACTCATCCGCAACCCAGCAAAGTTTTGCTGGCTTCAAAATGTTTTTCCTGTGTATTTCTTATGGGGAACTAAAAAACGTCAATATCTTGGGAACGGTTTAGAATATCAGGAGTTTTCCCAGTATGTACAAAAAATAAGGAATCCCATGGTGAAAACCGCATCTTCCTAGCTCATCTAGAAGTGGGTTAGGTATTGTATACGTGAGTCAGTTTCTTTCTTTGCTACTTTTCTTTTCTATCTTGGTTATGAATGTTAATGTAATGTGATTTATACTAAAATTACCTACCTTTGTTTTTTTGTTAAACGTGAAAATTAAAAAAAAAAAAAAAAAAAAAAAAACATGTTTGGGAAAGATTTTCATTTTATTTTATTTTATTGTATTTTATTTTTGTCTCTTCAAAAAAGTCAGGTCTGAAAGGGTTGAGCCAGTTTTAAACCGGTCCAGTTTAGGCCAGATTTTAATTTTCCCAATCTAAAATCACGAAACTTACGAATCCACGTTTGTCAACTTCTCTCGCTTTCGCTAAAACTAACAGTGTATCGAAATACCTAAATCACGCTTTACGTACGATAAAAAACGTTTTTCTTTCTCTTCACACACGTACACACACACACCCATCACAATCCACAATTCCCGCCACCAGGGGTTGGATGGAGGAGAACGGCTCTGGCAATAATTCCGTCTTTTGGTTAGAATTCACATAATAGGTATTTGTTTGATTTTGAATAGGAGTAACATCAGGAAGTCGGAATGAAATCTTGCTGTCGATTTCCTAACTCACGGGAAATGAACACTCTACGAGGTTTTGTTCTCCATCAAAAAAGGAGAAAATTGGATGAAGGCAAATTTTGGCCAAAGCGTTTTTAAAACAAAAAAACAATTGAAAATTTTTGGTCAAAACATTCTAAAAACAATTTAAAGGGAGAGCCGACTTTAAACTAATCAGTTGAAAGCACAACCGAAATCAAAATTGCATAACTCCAGCACTTACTGAAACAAGAGAAATGGATTTTCTTCAAGGTTCATTTTGTTTTTCATAGAATAAGGAAACTGGATGAGGTCAAAATGTTTTTAACACAACTTAAAGGAACAGCCGAAATCAAATTGCATAACTCCAGCACTTGCTGATACTCTGGGTACCTCTCAATTATCTGGAAGACTTCTTCTCATGAGAGCATGTGTTGTGTGTGTTTAGATACTCATGCAGCTGTATCTAATAATCTTCTATGCAAAACTGTAATGCTACCATTATAGCAACACCGGCGTGTGAACCCCGTCACCTTTTGTGTTCCGAGGATGCAAGAACAACGGTGAATAGTTTGTGTCCTTCGGTGGAGAGTTGGTATCCTTCGGTGGAGTTTGGAATCCACCGGTAAAAACTCCTCGTTTTCGACCACTAGCTGACGAAATGCTGAAGCACTTGAGATTTGAACTCAAGGACGTCGTACTTTTCATCACGGACGAAATTTCCATGGTCTCAAATTTGACCCTGATGTACATCAACTTGAGGTTGTGTGAAATATTCAACACTGTCGCCGAGGAAAATGGATGGTTTGGGAAGAAACACCTTCTGATGGTTGGCGACCTTCTGCAATTACCACCTGTACATGAGGAGTCGCCATTTGTAAAACTCGGAGCTCATCGTTTACAGACTTCCATTGGCGCTTTGTCCTCGATTGACCACGTCACGACCAGGGACCACGTCGATATCTCCAAACAAACCGACTGACACCTTTGGAGTACTTCCGGAGGAAGTATAGTATGATCTAGTTAGGTCAAGAAATCTGCGTGATTTGAAGATTTTGAGAAGAAAGCTTGACATTGAAGACCTAATGAATGATGTACAAATGGCACACAGAGAAACCGCAACGAAAAAGAAAGAAACCAAAGGTGCTTCATTAGGCTCTGATGAGAACTAACAAGAACAAAATTGTCACTATTGTAGGTGACTAAAATGATTTGGATACCAAGAAAAACCATTCAGGTCACCCACCAAGCTTTTACCATCACTCGATTAAACATTGACCAGAGAAGTGATTAACCATTGTCCAGAGCTGTGACGTTATTTTGGACACAAACATTTGAAGTACACGGTTTGATAGTGGGATAGAAATTCAAATTTGTGTTCACATTTCCATATCGTGAGGAAATTTGGAGACAGTGGCATCTTTATTTTGGTAAACCTGTGAGAATTCTGTCTTCAGTATGTCAAATCACTGAAAACAATCTTGGAAATGGTCTCTCCCCGGTGAATTTGGGCATACACCCTAGGAATGTATCACACATAGCTGACTCAAACCCCAGGACAAATGAAACCAGAAGACATTATCTTTGACGAGATGGTGAGAAATCTCAAGAAAACGAGACGTGACAGATGATACACTAGGTTTAGCCAACCAGCACAAATTCCCAGGAGTATGGGTGATTCTAGAGTCGTCAATAAGTTCCTACAAAAAAGGAAAACGGCATAATAAAAAGAAGAGGACTAGAACTAGTGACACTAGAACACAAGCTGTGTGTTCTGATCAGTACAACACAAGTTAGCTGGGAAAAAAAGGAGAAAAATGGTAATAAAGAGAAGCTATTGTGTTCTAAACACAAGTTAGCCGGAGGAAAAAATAATGAAAAAAGTAGAAAAGAGAAGAACTTATTTCAATGACTTCAACATATTGAACCACAAACCGAGAGACATATTCAGCTTGTGAGAGACACATTGCACTTATTGAATCAGCTTGTGAGTTGGAAACGGCAACTGGTTGACACTAACACCGGATGACTTCAACATATTGAACCACAAACGGAGAGACATATTCAGCTTGTGAGAGACACATTGCACTTATTGAATCAGCTTGTGAGTTGGAAACGGCAACTGGTTGACACTAACACCGGCGTCGGAAGGATTAGCATTGTATTTTGCACAGATAGGTCGGGGGCATGATGAGTGTATAAATGAGCCACAGCACACTTCGAAATTCATTCAACAATTCACGCAGAGATAACAAAACAAGTCCGGAGCAAATTGAAGAAGACAAGATTGTAAATCTATTATAACAAGATCAACAAAAACTCGACTGAAATCCGAGCTGTGAGAACGTTGGTCGCGAAAGGTGAGATCGTAGACGAGGCCTGAGAGAAAAACCATTATCTGCCCTAACAAACCTGGTAAATACAAACTGAGAAACACCTATCAGCCTACCACACTTTCAGAATAATAAAGCACTTCATGTATTTCACTTAATGAAAGCCAAAGAAATGTACTCACAAGCCAATCACAACTGTTTTCCCCACAATATTATGTAAACAATTTACAGACCATTCTTCAAAAGAGCATATCTACCAACTGACTAAAAATTTTTGTTTAGAAACAGAAACACGTCACTTTAACACAGTCCATGTAGAAAGGCACTAAATTCCTTGCTAGAGAAATAGGTTGAGTTCAAAGGGCATCTACTCGTAAAATTTGTAGCCAAAACCAAAAGTCAGCCCAAAGCAATCATCCTAGTTAGGGCTGATTCGAGAGGCTGACGAAAAACGCCGACCCCGTCTGTACACGGGAAAAGGCGAAGCAAAAGAAGATGTAGAAAGACAGTCTTCCACAAGATAGATCTTCTCAGACACGGTTGTCATTCTCCACTTTGACATCGATGTTCGCCGCATAGTTTTTAGCAAAGTTGCTAAAGATGCTCCGAGAGAACATACCGAAGTATTCTCAGAATCCACGAGGAAGATCTAAACCACCACCTGTCCCGGCAAATGTTTCTTCCTATTTGATTTTCAAATGAGTCATCCTCCTGATTGAAAGAAATTTATGACGCATTCAATCAAAAGCTTGTCAACTGTGGATCGGATCTAATTGCTCTGCTTCTGTTATTCCGTTTATCCAAGTTATTCTGTATTTGCTCTGGTGGCTTCAAATTTTGTTTCGTGCCCATCGTATCTTCTCAATGAATCCACTGAACAAGATTATTTTTTCATTTATTTTATTTTTGAGTGAGATATGGGTCTGTGGCCAGTGAAATCTGTATGCGAATTTCTAAATTTAAATTCAATCGAAAACTTACTCTTTTTAAAATTGAAAACCTACTCTCATCACAGAAGAAAAAATTATTGTATCTCAATAAAGCTACCGCCGTTTAGTTCCAGCAGACCCGATTTGCGACCACAGCCCAGCTGGAAAGCAAACTGAACCATTAAGGAGATCATACGAAGAGGAGCCAGGTGGCAATAGATGCAAAATTTACTTACTGCCGTGGCATCTCAGACGTTGGTCCATTGCCTCTACAAGCTTCCCCCTCCAAATGGTCCTGTCCTCCCAATCCACTTCCCGTAGGCCCGTGCTTTGCTTGACCGACCGACATGACCGATCCAATAGATGCAGAAGCTGTGCTAAATTCTTCAATGGTTCAACATAAAAAAAGCATCATGAATTCATGAACACGTCAAGTCTTTATACCAATGCGAGAAAGCACATTCAGGGAATATACCAATGCGAGAAAGCACGAAGTTACGTAAGTTAGGTCAGGTCAAAAATTAATTTCAATCGAGAATGCAATTCGAGAGATGAATAAGAGTCAATACAGTGGTTTCTCTTGATATATCAAAAGCCTTTGATAATGTAAACTGTTTTGATTGTGTAAATAAAAGCCTATTAAGATGAAAAATTGAATTGGCGAAATACAAAGTGTTGCATAACAGAAAAGTCAGTTTTGGAGGTTGGTTCCTGTATGATTTTGGGAAGAATTATTCACGGAAACCATAGCCAAATTGGTTATCCCTACGGTTCAAATCCATGCGGAGCAACGGAATTCTATTTGAAGTAGGTACATCCTCACATTCTGAAGAGTCAATAGGTCTTCGTACGAAGGTGGACTCATTTTCTCGATGCGATCTTTGAGAAAATCGAGATCATGAGAAAGGGAACCGATTTGAATTGATCAGAGATCGGTCGATCTGGCCAATTTACGTACGGTGTGGTTTGAGTTACTGACGTATTATCTTGTCTAGAACAGTCATGTGATAATGTCTTTTTACGTGAACCTCAAGTACGAAGTTAACGTTGGAATTTAATATTGCAAGTAGCTGGCCTGATGAGCGTCAAGAAACAATGAGCTATCATACTGTTAAGTCCCAATTATAGAACAAACCTCAATGGTGTTGGGCTTAGAAATCCTGTCCGTAGAATTCCAGTGAAGCTCTCAACATTATTTTTCTGGCCAACCTAGTGAAGCCCTCAACAGTAATATTTGCCTGGCCCCAATCCAGTTTCTGTCTTACACATCATTAGTAGGTACAAATCTCCTTATTACCTAGCTATTTGCGAGCTTTTGAAAAATTTCCGTGAGTTGTTGTTGTTGTTCTTGTTCGTGTTCATCAAGACCTACCATCCTGCCAAATTCCAAGTTTCTACGACATCGGGAAGTGCCTCAACATTTTGATGAGTGAGTGAGTCAGTCGTAAAATTAGCGATTTTCAAACCGTTTTTTCTACCCCTTCCGGCTAACCTTTCTTCCATATGTAAACAAAATGTCTATCTCTAAGAGCACTTACCAAAAGGGATTTTCCGGAATGCGATAAAATTCGAGATTCGACCGTTCCAAGCGACAGGTGATTTGAAAAAGAAAGACCGAAGCCGAACGTGATTTTCACTTCTCCATCTTCTTGAAAACCGAATGTCCACGAGCATACTCGAAGTCTTCCGATCTTGTGATCAAGGAGGTATTGGAATACTAGATATATTTAACACTTTAATTAAGTGAAGCCAAATTTTATTTTAATTCGCCATTTTTATTTATTTATTTTTTTATAAAAGGAATTTTAGATTCGCGATATTTTCGCAACATGTCAGCTTCCATGACGTAGTGGTCACTGCACTCGCCTTGCACGCGGGAGACCCGGGTTCGATTCCCGGCGGAGTCAAGAAATTAGCATCATGAATTCATGAACACGTCAAGTCTTTATACCAATGCGAGAAAGCACATTCAGGGAATATACCAATGCGAGAAAGCACATTCAGCTTCCCATTGATCTCTAGGAGACCCAGGAAGTATGCACATTGCAGACCAAGCAAGACCAAGCATTTATCTTGCATATGTCTACTATCTAATTTAGAACACTCCACTTATCCTTGGTGAAAGATGTCCGTAATTATCAACAGCGTTGAAAGCGCGATAATGAAAATCACTCCAAAGCTTGTTAGGAATTTCGCAATTAGCACTCCCAGAGTATAATTCCTCCTTCTGATTATCTGTAGCAGGCATATGCAAGATAAATGCACTATCTAATTTAGAACACTCCACTTATCCTTGGTGAAAGATGTCCGTAATTATCAACAGCATTAAAAGCGCGATAATGAAAATCACTCCAAAGCTTGTTAGGAATTTCGCAATTAGCACTCCCAGAGTATAATTCCTCCTTCTGATTATCTGCTTGAGAACAACTTTGTTATTGACTATGTTTATATTAGAATACAAGTTTAGTTTAAGCGCATGATATTTAGATCAGATTAAGGCGACTGCGCGAAGCATTTGTGTTTACATTGCACACAAGAGCAGGCGATATATTTATTAGAACTAAATAAATCGTTGGAGAACACAATTCCTTCAGTGGAGGAGGACCAGGAGAGGACAGAAGCTGTCGAGTAGCTGACTCAAAACCCACCGTATTTGTGGACAAATGAAACTGTCCAGAGGACATGAAGTCCATGAATATTCCCCTGTCAGAGGACATGAAGTCCATGAATATTCCCCTGTCAGAGGACATGAAGTCCACGAATATTCCCCTGTCAGAGGACATGAAGTCCATGATTTTCACAATTTTGCCCCATTTAGCACGGAATACATACTTTTGTATGTATTCTATGAATGGGGGTACATCTCAACAAAAAAATAGACAGGACATTCATTCTATAAAGAAAGTGGAAAAAAGGATTTTTTTTTTCCTATTTTAACATAAAATGTTGTCTTAAATCCATTTTCCCCTCCCTCTTCTTTTTCTTTGTAAATATTATGTCCTGTCTCCTATTTTAACATAAAATGTTGTCTTAAATCCATTTTCCCCTCCCTCTTCTTTTTCTTTGTAAATATTATGTCCTGTCTTATTGAAAAATAAAGTTTATTATTATTAAAAAAATTAATATTCTCCTGTCAGAGGACATGAAGTCCGTCAAGGATAAGTTAGTGTAGAATGCGAGGACGAGACCGGCAATTGAAATTTTCGAGTCAACTTTGAAATGAATCCCCTCCCCGGTGAATTTGGGCATACACCCTAGGAATGTATCACACATAGCTGACTCAAACCCCAGGACAAATGAAACCAGAAGACATGAAGTTGTGAAGTTCCTGACACATATGTGACCAGTCCTTCCAGATTTTTTTCAACCCTATGTCAACAATGAGTATGAAATTGAGTTCATAACAGACGATAAGGTATACTAGTATGTAGTATGTGAGTTACCCCTAGGAGTCCATACTAGTATGTGAGTTACCCCTAGGAGTACAACATCGACTGTGATCGATGCATTTCTCTCAAGACGAGATATCTTTTGGATATTGAATGTACCAGTTTAATTATTATTTTTTCATCTACCTAATGCCTAATAGCTCTGTGCAGCGCAAAATGTTTGGGAAAGATTTTCACATTGAATGTACCAGTTTAATTATTATTTTTTCATCTACCTAATGCCTAATAGCTCTGTGCAAAATTGTTGCTTGATATTTAGAGTGCGTTTGACTTTATCCGAGTTGCAGGGAGACGTGACCGAGCCTCAAATGGTCCAAATAACTCATGCCCAAATCCGTTATGAAAGTAGGAAAAATACAATTTGTAACAAAACTATTCACAAAGTTTACTTGTTTATGACAAAATTGTTCAAAGTTTACTTAGTTGGCCATTTATTTATTGAAGTTTTGAAGCTGACATTGCTGGTAAATCGAAAACTACAAGTAGGTATATCTTTAGACTGTCAGCTTTGAACAAGATGTCCCATTATGCTAACAGTTTGATAGTCCACCTCTATATTGTGGTTTGCCTCGGGATCCATTTGGCCGATATCTTTATCAAACGTGAAGATGATCCTGAGATAATTCGTCCACAGATGACACTTCGGTAGTAGGTATATCAGCACTATTTGATCGGAATTGCTGTTAGCTTGAGAACTTTGCTCCGGTTAATTTCTTCTTCCTACTTATCCATCTTTTTAACTCAGTTGGGTGGGTGTGTGGTGGGTATGTGATGGGTGTGGTCTCTGTGTGTGTGTGTGTGTGTGTGTGTGTGTGTGTGTGTGTGTGTGGTGGGTGTGTGTGGGGTGTGTGTGTGTGTGTGTGTGTGTGTGTGTGTGTGTGTGTGTGTGTGTGTGTGTGTGTGTGTGTGTGTGTGTGTGTGTGTGTGTGTGTGTGTGTGTGTGTGTGTGTGTGTGTGTGTGTGTGTGTGTGTGTTGGGTGTGTGTGTGGGTGTGTGGGTGTGTGTGTGTGTGTGGGTGTGTGTGTGGTGGGTGTATGTGTGGTGGGATGTGTGTGGTGCAAAATTTCGTGAAGCTAGGTTTTAATAAATACTAGTTTTTAATAAATACAAAATTGCCAATGAAATCGAATACCAGCAGTAGCAACAGCCGAAACCGGCGCGGCCGTCGCCGCCAGGCCCGCCCGACTGGCGACTCTGACTCTGGCGAGTCGGGACGAAATTTTCAAGAAATTGTCACTATTGTAGGTGACTAAAATGATTTGGATACCAAGAAAAACCATTCAGGTCACCAAGCTTTTACCATCACTCGATTAAACATTGACCAGAGAAGTGATTAACCATTGTCCAGAGCTGTGACGTTATTTTGGACACAAACATTGCCCTGAATTCCGATCAAATGGAAATCAAACCTGCTAAAAAGGAAAAAGTCCCAAGGATGATTTTGCAGAAGTGCTTCATTGGCCTAAATTCCAATCAAATAGAAATAAAGCCTAATGAAAAAAGAATCCCAAGAATCATATCCAATACCTCTTGGTTTGTCAAGAACTAATGAGAAGGGACCGGAAAATGGTCTCCGAAGAAATGCTTATGAAAAGAACTATCGAATTCCCTCTTGACAACTGTGGGATCACGGTCTGTGTGGCGTTGGGTTGAATTTAATATTGCAAGTAGCTGGCCTGATGAGAGTCAAGAAACAATGAGCTATCATACTGGTAAGTCCCAATTATAGAACAAACCTCAATGGTGTTGGGCTTAGAAATCCTGTCCGTAGTTCCAGTGAAGCTCTCAACATTATTTTTCTGGCCAACCTAGTGAAGCCCTCAACAGTAATATTTGCCTGGCCCCAATCCAGTTTCTGTCCTCACTCGCGTCGAGATATAAGTAACCAAGAAGAGAAAGAAAGTAAAAAAAAAGACTATTGATCTTAATCTGTAATAGTAATAATAATCGTTTGCAAATAATGTAATATGAAGTCATAGGTTGCAGCGCTGGAATCTTGAATAAGTTTAAAATTAAAATTCTTAACCCCACTCGGAACGAGTACCAAAGTAAGGTCTTCTGGAGTAGTAATTTCAACTATAAACTCTTTCCGGTTATAATTATGCTCCAAATTCTAAAATATTACTTTGAAATTTCGGTTTTCAATAATTTTATTTTTCCTATTGATATTGCATTGGCCCAACCGCAGAAAAAGAAAGAATGCCACCAATAGTAAACGAAAGATAACACTAGTACAGTTAAGTAAGTGCAAAGTCTCTGTCACTAAAAACTCTGTCCTAGCAGTTATACAGTGACGTTATTTAATTGTTATTTACGATATTGGTTATAGGCTTATAGGTAGGTAATTCAATGTACCAGACGAAAGTCCATAACGTTGGGGTATATCCATTATATTACGATTCACAATATCATATTAATTGTAATGTTAATTGATGTTATTGTCATCAATAAAATAAAAGTAAGTAGGTACATTATTTGGAAAAAAAAAATGTTGCCCAAGGCAATCTCACTTGTCAGTTTCTCCTTACTCATAGCACCAGTACACAAATAGAAGAAATTACAAACAAAGGACAAAATTTTTTGCATATTTGTACCCTAGGTCAATTTCGTCAGTGTCTCTTTGTACTACTGAAATCACCAAGTAGTACCTTTTTTGTAATTTGTACTTGAAAGACCAATACCTAAAGTGGCTGTTACTGAAAGCACCATTTAGCACCTTCTTTGTAATTTACACTTTAAAAACACAATAAAGTAGCTGTATGGGTTTCTTTTTGAGCCACTGCAAAAAGAAGTACCTATAGCCGAGTCGGGTTAAATTCTTCCGCGAACTTAATAGGGGAGCATCACTTTCACTGCTTGTATATCGACGGAATTCTAAAAAAATACAATAAAGTAGCTGTATGGGTTTCTTTTTGAGCCACTGCAAAAATAAGTACCTATAGCCGAGTCGGGTTAAATTCTTCCGCGAACTTAATAGGGGAGCATCACTTTCACTGCTTGTATATCGACGGAATTCTATTTGAAGTAGGTACATCCTCACATTCTGAAGAGTCAATAGGTCTTCGTACGAAGGTGGACTCATTTTCTCGATGCGATCTTTGAGAAAATCGAGATCATGAGAAAGGGAACCGATTTGAATTGATCAGAGATCGGTCGATCTGGCCAATTTACGTACGGTGTGGTTTGAGTTACTGACGTATTATCTTGTCTAGAACAGTCATGTGATAATGTCTTTTTACGTGAACCTCAAGTACGAAGTTACGTAAGTTAAGTCAGGTCAAAAATTGATTTCAATCGAGAATGCAATTCGAGAGATGAATAAGAGTCAATACAGTGGTTTCTCTTGATATATCAAAAGCCTTTGATAATGTAAACTGTTTTGATTGTGTAAATAAAAGCCTATTAAGATGAAAAATTGAATTGGCGAAATACAAAGTGTTGCATAACAGAAAAGTCAGTTTTGGAAGTTGGTTCCTGTATGATTTTGGGAAGAATTATTCACGGAAACCATAGCCAAATTGGTTATCCCTACGGTTCAAATCCATGCGGAGCAATTCAAGGCACTGTTAAAAAGCTTTTCAAGTGTTGTGGCACCTAAAATTTCACGAAACAATTAATTTTGGTGTTTGTTACAAACACATTTTACTCGTCCATGTTAAAAAGCTTTTCAAGTGTTGTGGCACCTAAAATTTCACGAAACAATTAATTTTGGTGTTTGTTACAAAAACATTTTACTCGTCCTCACAAGGTTTTTGGACGCTCATCAAACCTAATACAGACATTCTCAAAATGATCTTCCTAATGGTAATGTAACTCCGTTTTTGATGTAATAATTGCAATCAACATGATGTTGCCAAAAAATTTAAACAATCTCACACTGGCGCGATAAATCATATCCTAAATCACGCTGGGTACTTAGATGCCAAAAGATTAAGCACGATGAGCGTTTCACAGAAAAATTAACTTTGATTTAAACAATGATTTGAGTTCTTTATTTTGTGTGAAACAACCAACACCCCGGAGCAAGCGATGAAATTGTTGCTTACTCGTCCTCACAAGGTTTTTGGACGCTCATCAAACCTAATACAGACATTCTCAAAATGATCTTCCTAATGGTAATGTAACTCCGTTTTTGATGTAATAATTGCAATCAACATGATGTTGCCAAAAAATTTAAACAATCTCACACTGGCGCGATAAATCATATCCTAAATCACGCTGGGTACTTAGATGCCAAAAGATTAAGCACGATGAGCGTTTCACAGAAAAAATTAACTTTGATTTAAACAATGATTTGAGTTCTTTATTTTGTGTGAAACAACCAACACCCCGGAGCAAGCGATGAAATTGTTGCTTGATATTTAGAGTGCGTTTGACTTTATCCGAGTTGCAGGGAGACGTGACCGAGCCTCAAATGATCCAAATAACTCATGCCCAAATCCGTTATGAAAGTAGGAAAAATACAATTTGTAACAAAACTATTCACAAAGTTTACTTGTTTATGACAAAATTGTTCAAAGTTTACTTAGTTGGCCATTTATTTATAATAAACAAATATTATGATTATAATACATAAAAAATGATATATATGTACCTACCTATGTCAAACTTTAATATTTGACCACTGCCGATCCGCCAGCCAGTTCAGTTTTCCACAATGTACATTCATTCGTTCTTTTCAGTTTCACAGAATAAAATTTTCGGAAAGCTCCGATCCTTATGATTTCAAATTTACCACTGTTGTTTTATATGTAATAAATTGGCGACGAGGATAAAAAGAAGCAACGATGACTACAGAAGAACAAAGAAGAACAATACCTACGGAGGAAGAAGGAGAAGGAACATTGAAGGTTTTGAGGATTTTGAGACGAGCGTATCAGAAGATACGCTCGAACCAAAAAAAGATTTTAAACCAAAAAAACGGTCCTCAATAAATTGGCCGACCGGGGGAATCGATCTGATTGGCATCATAAATATACCAACTTTATGGATCGCAATTTGACACTTGTTGTGTGATTTTGGTTTCAAAGAAGCCAAATTTAATGAGTTCTTCTGCTTTTTCTTTCATTTCTTTTCCATTTTTACTTGCCTACGGGGCATTCACCGGGGGAATCGATCTGATTGGCATCATAAATATACCAACTTTATGGATCGCAATTTGACACTTGTTGTGTGATTTTGGTTTCAAAGAAGCCAAATTTAATGAGTCTTCTTCTGCTTTTTCTTTCATTTCTTTTCCATTTTTACTTGCCTTCGGGGCATTGATTTTAATTTGAGAAACGAACACTCGACGAAATTTTAGAACCGTTCTTTGGATCAAAGGTAGCCACTCATTGTTGGATCTACTTTTTCGTAGATGCCATAACCTGAGTGTTTGATAACCTCTTTGTAGACCTGGCTCTTAATAGCTGCTATCTACCAAGTATTTGTTGAATCTTTTGAAGAGGTTGGGAGTTTATCTTTTACGGATCATGTGACACTTGTTCGTAATATCTCAAACGGGGCATTGATTTTAATTTGAGAAACGAACACTCGACGAAATTTTAGAACCGTTCTTTGGATCAAAGGTAGCCACTCTTTGTTGGATCTACTTTTCGTAGATGCCATAACCTGAGTGTTTGATAACCTCTTTGTAGACCTGGCTCTTAATAGCTATCTACCAAGTATTTGTTGAATCTTTTGAAGAGTTTGGGAGTTTATCTTTTACGGATCATGTGACACTTGTTCGTAATATCTCAAATTTAAATAGCTATCTGTTCATCGTTTTCTTAATGATGATTGCTTCTTCTCGTATCTCAGATATAATGTTCAATTGGACGAATTGATTACAAAGTGGTTCATTAAGATCCCAAGTTGATTGGTCAATGGTCAAACTATTTTGATTTGCCAATTTGCTAAAATATCTGCGTAAAAACACTAACGGCTTTATTAAGTAGATTGAGATAGGATTGAAAAGTTTTGTTTGTTTTTTTGGTTTTTTTTTTTGTTTTTTTTTTTTTTTTTTGTGTGCTGGTGTGTTTTTTTTGAGCTAAACTCGGGAATGACCCGAACTTACTTAAACTTACATAATGATGTTACTTTGGTATTTTTCACTCGGAAACGACCCGAACTTACTAAAACTTACCCAAATATATTACCATGGTGTTTTTCACTGAGAAATAACCCAAACTCACCAAACCTTACCAAATGATGTTACTGTGCCTATTGTTTTTGTACTTTGTTGCGCTACGCTCATACGTCATATTATGCTAAGTTTCTGCAAAAAGTTATGAGATCCCCCCAAAAAATACCACTTCGTGGCATAAAAAAGACCCCGCCAAGTCGTTCCTCCCAAAATCAATCAAGTGCCCACAAAAAATAAACAAAACTCCATCCCACCCCAAAAAAGATTAGAAATCAATTTTGTACCCCGCCTTTTATTCACTTAATAATTTGTGTGCTCCTCCTTCACGTAGTACCTACCTTTCTTTCCCCTCATTGCTCTCCTCTTTCCTCTAATATTACTTCTGATTAACTGCATTGGCGGCGTGCCACCTACCTTTCTTTTCCCTCATTGCACTCCACTCCTCTTTCCTCTAATCTCACTTCTGCTTCACTGCATTGGCGGCGTGCAATCGATTTAATTTTAATGATTTTCATTGTTTGTAAATAAATATTGTGGCGCTTACAACAACACAAAATACAATCTTATAAAAACAAGATCCATTCACAGTTCACATTTCATAGTTCACACACTGATCGCTCTATCTCGAGAACCACAACACCTAGGAAGCTGCATTGGCGGTAAACCCCTTGTCACGAATCACCAGTGAGAATTTTAATTTCTAAGCCGGTTTTTAAACCGGTCCAGTTAAGAGATTGGAACATCAGAGGTTGGGTTTCGCTTTGGAAAATTTTTTGAAAATTCACGTTTTTGACATACCTAAAATGACCTCTGATCTTGAAATTTGCCGCGACGACCTATAAAGTCACCTCTTTTCACCAGAAAACGGCTTGACAGATGTTAATGAAATTTATGTGTGTGTGTGTGTGTGTGTGTGTATGATGGGTGTGTGTGGGATGGATGGGTGTGTGTGTTTGTGGGATGGGTGTGTGTGTGTGGCATGGGTGTGGTGTGTGTGTTGGATCTGTGGTGTGTGATTGTGTGTGTGGTGTGATGGGTGTGTTTGTGGTGTGGTGTGATGGGTGTGTGTGTGTGATGGATGTGTTGTGTGTGTGTGTGGTGTGATGGGAGTGTGTGTGATGAATGTGTGTGTGGTGTGGTGTGGTGTGGTGTGTGCGTGTGTGGTGTGATGTATGTGTGTGTGGTGTGATGGGTGTGTGTGTGTGTGATGGATCTAAAAGCTGTTTTGGTCTAAAAGCTGTTTCGAAATCAGCTGTTTTGGTATTGTTTTGAAGCTAAGAACACTAGTGAGAAGTTAGCGCAATAGTTAGAACAAGAAAATAAAATGGAAGTCATGAAACATGTGCTTGAAAACCATGTGACATATGTGTCACAGTGGGCATTACAGGGCTAAAAAACAGTAGGTACCTAGGTAAATCAATGTGTCAACAAGAAGAAAAACTAAAACTTACCTCCAGACCGGTGAAATTTATTCCCCGCTGCAAATCCTTTGACTTGAATCCCACTTCCTTGTTGATTCATTGTGTGATTTGGCATTTGCTAAAAATATTTTTTTATATAATATATGTATATACTCGTATATAGGCTTTATTTATAGTGGCAGGGTTCTCCTGAACGAGCTCTTCCGTGTTTGTGTGTTAGATTGTGTATGTATATGTGTATGTGTGTGTGAGTGCTTGTAGGATTGTGTAGAAAGAGATATTAGTTAGACCCCCCAAAAAATATCACTTCGTGGCATAAAAAAGACCCCGCCAAGTCGTTCCTCCCAAAATAAATCAAGTGCCCACAAAAAATAAACAAAACTCCATCCCATTCTAGAGGTTCGTTGTCGTAACAGGTCCTACATGAGGCCTACTCTCCCTACGATCCTAGGAACATAAAACTCATACATCCACACCACTCACCATTCAAAGTTTCGCTTTAACTCGAACATCATCCAGAAGAATAGAGTCAATATTATAGCATATCTTACCTATACATAAATATGACATGTGGTTTATTTGGACTTTTTTTTTTCAAAATAAATAGGCACCTACGTAGGTATCTACCTGAGTAGGTAAATTGTTTAAAATAATTTACCTAGCTAAGTTTTGCAAAGAGTGTCGGTCTGTTTTAAATAAATTTCGTTGAGTAAATTCGTAGAAGCTTAACCCATCCTTTAGGGCTGCTTGCGCCTATACCTAAGCCTCTGATTGGGTTTTTTGTGTATGACTGTATGAGTTGTATGACCCAAATAGATACTCGGTGGTGTAGTACCTGCCTCGGTGGTTTAGTGGTCAAGGCGCTCGCCTGGTAAACAGGAGGGCGTGGGTTCAATCCCAGCCGAGGTATGGAATTTTATCCTCAATATAGTTTGAGAATTTGACCACAATAATAGTACTAGCCTACTGCTGGAGTAAAGGGACTTTTCAGTCCCAAACCGGTCCAGTTAAGAGATTGGAACATCAGAGATTGGGTTTCGCTTTGGAAAATTTTTTGAAAATTCACGTTTTTGACATAAATGACCTCTGATCTTGAAATTTGCCGCGACGACCTATAAAGTCACCTCTTTTCACCAGAAAACGGCTTGACAGATGTTAATGAAATTTATGTTCCGTTCTCGACCAACATTTTGAGTTTCGTTTATGTTTTTAGTTTGATAACTATGCAGCTAATAGGGAGCGCGCAGCGCTACCGTTTTTTTTTTTTTTTTTACAAGTTCGGCCATGCCTTTTCCACAAGTTTGGCGGGATTCCGGAGCGAACCGACGGAATTCAGCTAGTCTTACATAGAAACGCGTCTTAGGCTGCTCACAGGGTTAAATTTCCATTCAAATTCAAAATTCCTTCAGAAATAATCTAGTTTGAAGATTGAAATCGTGCCCTCCTGTTTACCAGGCGCCTTGACCACCACTATCATATTAAGATGTAAATGTGAAATAAGAACTTACAATAAAATTGTAAAATTGAAACTGAATTGTAATAAAGTTGTAAAATTGAAACTCTCTTCTGATCATTCGCCGCTTATTCGCAACTTTAAACAACTTGATTTTTTTTTTCTTTTATTCACAACTTGTTTTTCGCAACTAACTTGTTTGGAGTAAATAGATAGCAAATTCTTTGGCAGTGAAAAAATAATCTTCTGATCATTCGCCGCTTATTCGCAACTTTACACAACTTGATTTTTTTTTTTTTTTTCTTTTATTCACAACTTGTTTTTCGCAACTAACTTGTTTGGAGTAAATAGATAGCAAATTCTTTGGCAGTGAAAAAATAATCACGAAAAATCAGATTTGAATACCTATTTTAATAATGTTCATAGTTTTATGAGTATGAGTTTCATAAAAACTTGGTGTAATATCATTATTAGGTTCCCCAAGATATTGAAATCAGCACAATAAATCTTTGCTCATCTTCGGATGGCATTGTAGAATCTTCCGCTGAATATTTAATACAGTGATTGTGTTTACTAGGTATCATCTCGCAAAATGACAGACAGAGAAACCAAGGGAAAATAACAGATTTTATTCTAGAAAATTGAAAATATCCAAGATGCTTTTGATTCGTAAGCCAGTTAAAGTTCGTGCTCGGAACGGCTGGCTTTCTTCAATCCTGTCTATTTTCTCTCTTTGCTTTCGATACGATAAAACCTTTGCTTGTAACTGGGAACTGTAACTGCCAACTGTGGGATGGGCATGCTACAACACAGACCACACGAGTCTAATGTAGCAGTTGTTTCATTGCTACGAAATAAAGACCGCGATGAAACACCCATCTTGGTAGGAAAAAATCTTTCGGTCCTCACAAAGTCGGTACACTTATATCGATCTCTACGGACACTCGTAATGACTGGCTTTCAGGCAAATTCAAAGTTGTTACACCAATGTGAATAATATAATACATAAAAAAAGGTTTATCAAAGGAAAAAAAAAATGAAAATATGACATTTTTTTGTTAATGTCAAAGAAATGTCTGAAGATGACATTGTCTCAATTTCGCAGGAATGTTCAAAAGCAAGAAATGATCGAAAAAATGTTTGCTCAACATGTCATAAATTAAATGAAGCAATAAATCAAACATCAATTTAATTCGAAAGAAAAAAAACACAGTCACTTTGCTAGCAATGAAATGATTGGAACTTTAAATTTGTTTGACATTAAAGATAACAATTTGTGCATGTAAAAGCCATTATTACGGCATACCGAAACTAAATTAGTGCCTCTTTAGGTTTTTTTTTTTTTTTTTTTTTTTTTTTTTTTA